>NW_024719124.1:262500-525375 GCF_018991925.1 Homarus americanus | reverse complement strand
TTTGACAGAACTAAATCGAGTACAGTATATTATTACCCCGGTGCAAATAGGTTGTGTATTAACGAGTTGCTTATACAGACTCTTTTGAATAATTAAATTTATTACAGTAACGAATGAAAACCAGTTTCAATTTTACGATTTAATCTAAGAGGAAATTGTTTTAGAATTTTAGATTTAGGATTTTATATGAAGGAAGGAGGCGTGGAGATGAGGAGCAACTGCTATAGGGGCGCGACCCCACTTTTACTTTTTACTTTTATCCTCTTCAACACTGATTGGCTTGTTAGCTTGGGCGATCGGTCACGTCTCTGATTACTTTTCCTTTCATATATTTCTTCACCAAAGATCGGCTCCTAGCCGCCCGGGCGATCGGTCACGTCTCTGTTGATCACTGTTGGTAAGTACTGGGCATGCACCGGCTCCTGAATGTACCTGAACACGTTCCAGTGTTGGTCAAGTCTTGTCTTGAAAGAGCTCACACAACACTCTCTGGTAGATTGTTCCAAGAGTTTACAACCCTCACCCGAAAAGTTTGCCCTCACGGTTTTCTGGACTTGGGGCTTCAATCTTGAGCTGTGACCCTGTGGCCTAGATAAAGCCTGATGATCCTTTAAAATATAGATTTTTTTGATGTGTAAAATTTGCTCTTTTATAATGATTAAGTCGAGGAGTTAATCAGTGCTACTGTCTGTACTTTTAAACTTTTACTTGCTGTAATCCTCAGAAATTAGCGTGAATATTGATTAAACTGTACTCTGATTTATCTTTGTCCAATGTTAACAAATCATAATCAAGGCAATGCTTTGTAGAATATATAATGCATAAAATATATACATAAAAATGAAAATATTATTAGAAAAAATTGAAGTATACAGACTTTAACACTATTTTGCGCTGAAGTGTTTCATAAAGTTTACATGAATGTGACCAGAGTGCTCAACTTAGCGACTTTGTAGCTAGATCTAGAGCTTTTTGTTTTTTCTAGCGACATTTTAGAGCGAGATATCCACAGGAAATCTAGCGACTTGATACTTTTGACTGTCCATGAAAACCCAGTTTTCCTAATTTCGAGCCATAATATATAGCAACGGGGTTACAGGACAATACATTTGAACGGGTTGAACTCATAAAACAACTTCGTCAACGCTACCTGACAACATTCGTGTGCTGCAGTCTATTTTTTCTGAGTGCCGATGAATGCTTGAAGCCTATTAAATCAGATATACTTGGTTTGGCACACTTAATTACAGAAGATTCCAGCACCCTTACCAAGATTGATTTCAAAGGAAAAAACTGCATCACACAACATCTGGACAGAAACATCTAACACCCTAAAATTGTGGTCAGAAGTGGCAAATTACAGAGATGACAGGTGAAACCCCACCATTGTAGGTTTCGTGATATAATGTTGTCTAGCACCAGGATGGATGGAACTCTAAGGTGGTGGTTTTCTTATATAATATAAGTTATATGGTAGACAGTCTGGTGCTGGAGGTGCGTGTGGTGAGGAGCTGCTCAGTAGACACGTTCTGAGTAGCATGAAGGAGGTAGATGTGCAGGAGCTTCGTGAGAGAAGATGTTCTGTTGCTGGCCTCCAGGTTGAATGAGAACAGCGAGGAGCTTGCTTGGAGGAGGTGTTGGTGTGTTCAGGAACCGAGAGCAGAATGAGAGAGCTGGTTGGTGAGGATGCTCAGAGAAGGACAGCTGGTGGGTCGCCATGCCTGCCGACGGGAGCGAGGACTGCCAGGCAGGCGGAGGAGCGAGGGCTGCCAGGCAGCGGCGGAGGAGGAGGAGGCTTCAAGAAGAGAGGCCAGAATGAATCTCACGGAGAGACAGAGCTTATACACAGCCGCCGGAAGCAGACCGTGGAAGTCGTCGTCTTGACCTGCTGTTAGGGAACGGTAAATACAGGCTGGTTGCTAGATACTGTGGCATCTGGCGACCCTGGGCCGCCTGTTTGGTTGCTAGGAAGACGTAGCAGGTGGAATGGCTACACAGTTAGAGACGTCCACTACAATACTCTGTCTCTCAGGCGGTGGGAGACTTGTTGTCTGCAGAGTTGCTAGCACATGTAAGGCAGAACGGGCAGTGCATCCTCATGTGAGACAACGGCGATGGCGTGGATGAGCCTGGTCGCTGGACAAACAGTCTATATACACACTATCTGTGGGAGAGAGGGAAAAAAAGGTGTGGAGGCGATGATGTTGTGCTTCCTCACGGCAGGTACAGTCGTCAGATGCCCCTGCTGGGGTGTGTGGGCCTGTCAGGCAGGGCCAGGCCAGCAGCGGATGAGGGCTCGTGACAGCAGCTGGGTCCACGACAGCAGCAGGGTGCAGGACACAGCAGGAGTACCTGAGGGAGAAAAGAGGGGTCCGCACTCAGGAACAGAGGTCGCGTCAGGGCGGCAGGGGTTACTGCTGGCCAATGTCTGAGGCAGGACGGTGTTGGGGGTCGGTAGGATGTGGTGCTGGGGCAGAAGAGGAGCTGGTGTCTGCTTAGAGTAGCAGTACTGCTTGTGTGGAAAGCCAGTCTCGACGTTGTGGTTGAAAGTCGGTAGAGAGATCCCGTCCGTTCTCCACCCTGTGTGAGTGCATTTTCCGGGGGTCACCATTTGTAGGGTTTTCTGTTATATTATGTTGTCTAGCACTCAGGATGGATGGAAACTCTAAGGGTTGTTTTCTATATAATATGTTATATGTAGACAGTCTGTGGAGATGTGTGGTGAGGAGCTGCTCAGTAGACACGTTCGGTGAGGCGTGTTGAAGGAGGTAGATGTGCAGAGCTGTTAGAGATGTTGCCTGTTGCTGGCCTTGGTTGAATGAGAACGGACAGGAGGAGCTTGCTTGAGGAGGTGTTATGTGTTCAGGAACCGAGAGCAGAATGAGAGAGCTGGTTGGTGAGGACGCTCAGAGAAGGACAGCTGGTGGTCGCCATGCTCGCCAAGTGGAGCGGGGACCGCCAGGCAGGCGGAGGGAGAAAGGAGGCCGCCAGGCAGCGCAGGAGGAGGAGGTAATGTGTTCAAGAAGAGAGGCCAGAATGAATCTCAATGGAGAGACAGAGCTTATATAACAGCCGCCGGAAGTAGACCGTGAGAAGTCGCCGGTCTTTGACCCGCTGTTAGGGAACGGTAGCAGCTGGTGGCTGGCTACGGATACTGTGGCATCTGGTGACGCCCTGGGCCGCCTCGTTTGGTTGCTAGGAAGACATAGCAGGTGGAATGCGGCTATGCAGTTGTAGGGAGACGTCCACTACACCATGATCTGGCTAAAATTGCACTCTGCCTTATCTCTTCCGCATTCAAACGATGTAGAGCGCACATTTAGTAATATGAATTGTGAAATCAAAATTGCGCAACAAAATGAAACTATCGACATTAAAGGCAATTCTACAATAAAGTATGGGTTAAGACAGAACACCTGTTATGAACTTCCTATAGTGATATTTTAAGAAAGATATAGGACTGTGGAGGCATACAGTTACAAGAGAACCTGAAACCAAGACTTCACATGCTTCCAGCCCCACAGTTGTTCACACTACGGAGAGGACTGGGATGCATCAAATTACTGAAGGGGAGGAATAATAACTAGCGACTTCCATGGAAGATTTGATGACATTAGCTACTTTAGCGACATTTGAAGACCCGATATAAACCCGGAGGGCATCAGTTGTTGTTGTAGGTGAGGCAGAACACAACAATTGGCTGTGTTGCTTAAAACTCTTATTACTCTCACACAGGTTCTCACACAGGTATATATAACACCTGACCAACATATTCATTAACCCTAAAATTCGAGGTAAATATTTTTGTCTTTTGTGCATCTGAGAAAGAATGTATTTGAGGTTTTATTTGCTTTATAATCGTCATAGAAATTCACATTTGTACATTTGTATATAGACAGTGGAGGCTGACAGACCCCACACCACCTCAGGAAATTAAACCTTTATTTAAGTGTACAGAGATTTGTCAGCAAGAATATTTTTTCTGCATGAATTTTGCTGTTTTTTTTTATTGAGAGTAAGTTCTTTCTGTTTAATATACCGGGGAAGTAGTAAGGTTAGGTAGGTTTGTTAGGTTAGGTTAGGTTAGGTTAGGTTAGGTTAGGTTGGGTTTGTTTGGTTAGGTTGTTTGGTTAGGTTAGGTGTAATGTCTCTGTTTTCGTACTAAATGTTAAGTAACGTTATTTTTAAAATATAATTTTGTTAACATATTTCCACAAACTACAACAGTATCCACTATAATAAAACTGTGATAATATGGCATTTTATATTGTTTTCAATCAATTTTGCTTTCAAGGGTTAGTTTTATATAATTATCAAAACAAAAACTAATGTTTTCCAATGCTGGTCAAACATTGTTTTTCAGCTTCTCCGGATAAATCAACATCCTCCGTAATTAAAACCCAAAATTTATTCAGGAAAAATGCTTTTGCTGCTTTTATGTACACAAAAACGCCTTCCCTCCTTGGTGGATAAGTAATGTAGTCAGTATTTAACTTATCCTTATTTAACCTAACTAAATTTTACCTTAGGGCATGAGTTCCTAGGGTTGACAAATATGTTTTTCAGTGTATTTTGGTGTGTTTTTAAGCGAATCAGACCTTCATTTTTGTCTGAAATTGCTTGTCTCCCCCCAATAATAGAGCCTGGGAAATCAGGTTTTGGGTGAGGAGAACAAGAAAACGAGTCATCTGACCTAACCTAAATGTGTCAGTTGTTTAAAACTTTGGGTGCTCTATGTCTGAAAGTACAATACCTTAGTTAGAAGTGGAAAGAATGATCGTCTTTCTCGTAACCGTAGCAATAAACTTAAAATAATCGAGGGAGTACGAATGACAACCAACCTCCATCGGCCATTATCAGACTGGTCATTGAAATTCAAATCCATACCCAGGCTGCTTCCTTTGAAAAATTCAAATGTGATTGGTCAAAAAAATTACGTGATGATATTGATACATCATTGGTCATGACTGGAAGACGTCAGTTAATATTGCTCATGCTTGATCTTAATACTTCCGGTTTCACGCAGATAACATCTCTTCACGGAGACGGAAAAAGTATGTAAAATCAATTAAATTCAATTGTATCGCTATTTTCTATTTCCGGCAGTATATATTGGGTTCAAAATGCTCAGAATAGGAAATCTAAATGTTTCAGTAGTTTATAACTTTGGGGCGTTATGTCCTAAGTAAAATACTGTAATGGCACCTAACCTGACTTAACTCCCTAAGCGGCAAGGGGCTTCCCCCTTGACCCCGAAGTTGCTATATAATGTCAGTGTTTAACTTATCTTAATTAACTAACCCCTCCGGGAGTGGGGAGTATGTCGCGTGATAACTTTGAATGTGCATGCAGTATTCCTTCCCAAAACAGAACACTGTCACTAGCAATTGACAAACAAAAATTATGGTGGAAAGTGGTGTGTTCTTGCTAGAATCATTGGCAGCATTAATCTACATTAACCGGTGTAACATATATATATTTGTCCATAGTTACGTACAACAGGAAATCTTAATATGCACGGGTATTGCTCTGGAACAGTATCCCACATTAACCAGAAATTTTTCAGTAATTCTGGTGCAGATGGCTAACACCAGAATGCGTAGTTCAATTTGCTAATTTTTTCACAGATGTTCTTTGGATGATAGTAAGAATTAAAATCGTTACAACAATGGGTAAAACTGTTTGGGATGGATCTCAAGTTGAAGAGTGTAGTTTGATGGTTTGACAATTTTAAGATCATTCTTCAATGATGTTTATGTTGCAAATGACCAAAATTACCTGACTTAATCCCCTAACAGGCTCCCCCTGTATATTTAAGTAAATTACAAGGTAAACGCCATGGAAGAAAAGTGTCTTAAAATTGTCTAAACCACCAGAAAAACACATTGCTCAACTTGAGATCCATATTGTCTGAAGCTGCAGTTATTTCCAACAATGCATAGAACCTAATATAACTTGACGAACCAAAGAAACCTATCTTACCCACCACCTCACCTTACCTCACCTCACCCCACCACCTCACCTACCTCACCTCACCTCACCTCACCTCACCCCACCTCACCCCCACCTCCACCCCACCCCACCCCACCCCACCCCACCCCCACGACCCCACCCGACTTACCATATTAAACAGAAATTACTTACTTTGATATCCGTTCAACTGAAAGCAACTTTGTTTAAGCGGCATGGTGTAATTTTACATTTTTATGGCTGTGAGAGTATGCTGGCCAATCACGCCCATCATACACCACCAATACCCATTCATTCATAAATAGTGATACTACTACAGCGACATTGCTGTTTGAATACATGGGTTACCACAGGGGTTGTAGGAACACATTTTTGCAACTGCAAGCAGCAACGAAGTCATTGGTGTTATCGTCAGCGGCTTGTGCTCCATGATGCCACCCAGCCGAATTTTCTTCAGAAAACGCCTCCTGATTTTTAAACTTGGAACTCGTTCACAGACCCAGAATGGTACTTGGTATCAGACAACCAAGATAGATTCAGTATTTAAATGAAGTAAAGTTTGTGTCACTTTGGAACAAATTTGTGGAAGCCAAATTTTAGTTGTATCAGAGTTTATCACATTTAGAAACCATTAGTTACCGTTAAATGGTAATACTTGTGGTATCAGAAGATATTAGTCATGTGACATTAAGACGAATAGAAATAGTTGATGTTCATATTTGTTTTATTTTGAGGACAGCAGGTTTCAGTACTTAATGAAAGTCTACATTCATGGTTGGTTCACTATTTTGAAAAGTGTCAGATCCTTATTTGGCTTCAGAAATAAGTGTGACACTAATGGAAAGCAATTTTAAGTTTGTACTATGAGATTGTGTAGTGCACAGTATGTTTTCAAGACTTATAGCATCTCATAGAAAATAATGGCTTGTAAGTGTAGGAACGATGTTTTGTTGTGTTATCATAGTCACAGACCACCACAGTTGACTAAGTTGTGAGTGTGGCATTTATTTGTGAGTACAGCAAGTTGTGATGTACATGAACAACCCAACCTTATGGATTCAAACCAAAGGCATAATCTTAAAGTGTAAGGTTTCTTGTGGTGCCCTTATGAATTCCATTTATGTTTGCTATTGTTTGTATAGGAGTCCCCGGTTACTTAATGAGTTCCGCTTTGAAGTCGTTCAGAAGTCTGAGCATATGCTATATGCATACCGAATTATAAAACAATGTTTAAAATCCCACTATATCATAGCCTAAGTCCTTACATACATCTAAAATCACTTAATTTAAGACAAAAGAAGAAATGGAATGACAAAATACAGTAAATGAAAGTAAAAAATAAGTCCTCAGGTAAATAAAATATACTGTAAATTTCAGTTTCACCCGTTCGTATTGGCGGCGTCATGTTGACGCCGTAAGTCAGGGACCTGTATACCCACTGTCTGTCTACTTTATGAAATAATGTGACTGTATATGACGATTTTGGAGTGAATATATCTACAGTATGTATCAGTATCATTTCTATATGTTAGGCAAGTCAGCTTAGTCTGGGTGGTTTGTGTCCTCATGAACATTCTATTTTCTGTAACACATCTGTTGCAGTATTTTTTATATGTTGAACCTCCTGACAGCAGAAGTTGATACAGTAGTGGCAAAATCTCATGGAGTGAAAGTGTTTTATCATTTTAAAATCACTGTTCAGAAGGTATCTTGGCATCATCTTGCCCCTAATTCTACCCATTTGATTTAGTGGAGTGTGTGTTGACCTAAGTTTGACTCACATTTATGATTACAGTATCCCACTACTGTACAATAGGGATTATACAGTATGGTATTTTTCAGCAAGAGTTGGCTCAGATTTGATATTTTTATACATCTGCAGTAGCTACCTTACTTTAACCCAATCTTATCCTCTACCTCATAGCCCTGCCTGCTGATTAGTTTGAATTAACATTATAGGATAAAGGAGGATATTTGCTTATTCTAAGATGTGCACAGATTGTTTTGGCACAACAGTACAGTACATGATCTCTGGTCTGAAAATCCAAGAACTCCAAAGGTGAAATATCTAGCACTAGAATTCCTTTTCCAAATGGTGTATGAGTTTCTAAAGATGGCTGCTCTGTTTTTTATGTACTGTCATTACCTTTTTGTCACTTTTGCATTTTAAAGTTGAGGCGATCGGCTCTGCTTTTCTCATTATGTATACGGTACAGGTATCTGATTTATACCTTCTTAGCCCTCATTATGGTGTCCAAGATAGAGGAATCATGTAATTCTTACTATAATGGAAAGTTTTAATTTTACAGAAACATTAGTAAATTGTGTGTAACCGACGGAGTCTATTGGTGTTATATTTGACCATGCACTGTACAGTACTGTACAGTATTGTACTGTATAAGAAGCAGTTTGAAAAGTTGTCAAATTTTATGCTGAGAGAATCAATGAGGTCACTGTGAAGCATGGAACTATCACAGGGCAGGTGTACCCTATTGTATTTCTTTTGCTATTTTTTATGATAAGATTAGTACCATATTTGTAATACCCTGTATCAAATTATTTGTACTGTACAGTACTGTAGTTTGAACACTGCCTGGGTCCAAGGAACTTGGACTGAGATTACAGTATTTACACTACACTGTATTGTACAGCAGGCATGGGCAACCTTCTTCAATCATGGGCCGCATTATTTAGGTACTGTACTGTATTTTTGTGGGCCAACCCACCAAAATTTATATCCTACCTAACCCAAAAGTAATGTAAATATTGTATTAGCATTGGACAGTGAAACAGTTTATCATCAAGTTAAAATGTTTATATTGTTGACTATATACAGTTTACTGTATTTATTTCACTGTTACATTTTCGTAGTTACAGTACTTACTCTAGGTGATGAAACAGTAATGAATTGTGTGTGAAGATTATTCTTTAATAAATATTGCTTTACTCACCATAAACTGGCTGCATCTACCTAAACCGAGGGCCACATTAAATAGAATTTCTCAATCACCCTGTTGGCCGCACAAAGACGTTGTTTGGGCCGCATGGCCGTGTGTTTCCCATGCCTGTTGTACAGTAAACTGTGGGAAGAACTTTCTGGCTGAGTTTCCTTTCAACAAGTGTTGGTCCTTCTACAACTTGACCCCCAAAATGTACAGTACAATAATATTACTATAATTATGGGAGTCATAACACTTGCTTATTAACCCCTGGCTTCAGGTAATGGTTGCCTCATGTGGGCATATTCAGGAACATTTAAAAAATGAGTTCTAGTCAAACAGTGTAGTCATGCATGATATAAACAGGAAATAATTATATGTCCTTACCACCGGTTGGCAACAGGGCTAGGAAGATGAGAATTTCAAAGTGACGTTATGTATGACACAATAGTACGAGGTAAACAACACTAATTTGGAGGCAGTATGCAGGACACTTGTTTTACTATGCTATTACTAATTACATTATAACAATCATTATTACTGCTCCAGTAATTGATCACAATACTAGACTTGTACTTGGGTGTTGGGGGTAGAAACACATGATGAAGTGAGTCAAGTCCAAGGGCAAGATTCCTAAAATCACAAAAGATGAGAAGAGACTGAGACTCTCATGTGTGAATGAGTGAAAGATAAATATCTACTTGGCAACCTAATCCAGCCAGGACCGCCCTTTATTCAAACAGGCCCGAAAGATCAAACGTTATGTGACGTGACCTGAAGTTTCATAGACACACGTCACAGGACGTGAACCCAATTCTAGGGGTTAACCAAGTGTTTCATAAGTTATTAGTTGATAAATGTATAATCTCCCAATGCATCAAAGTAGCTGTATTTATTTTGTAATATCTGTGCTGTATTATTTACAAGATGGGCACCATTACACTGGCACCTTTTAGGATGTTACTTGGAGATAATTTGTTTCTTGAATGTACTTTAGTAAATGGATCCTGTGTCAATGGGAAAAACAACTTGAATTTATCTCAGAAATGACAATTTGGTCATGGCTTCTGTGCCTTTTGGCACAGAGGTGAATTTACAAAGAACATCTCCAGAGTATAATTTAGCAAGAATTAATCACAGAGTACTGTACTGTAGAGTACTGTAATATTTACTGTAGGAACATCAGGAAATAGCTGTGACTCGACCTTAACTTCTGTACAGGTATACACTAAAAAATTATTCAGCAACTTCAGGAGGAAACTAATTTTGTCCTGTGATAAAATGGGTGCACTGTACTGTACTGTATCAGAGCTTTGTTTGTAGCTATGGTACTGTACTTTACTGTACTGTATTTGGACTACAAAATGCTCTAGGGCTGTATATGATTTCTGTGCTTATTTTTGATAGCATTCCTATTTCACCACTTTGGCAAGTGTTAGTGTTATTGTGGTGAAAATTGATCAGAGTTACAACAAGACTTCAGCCAAAGGAAACGTGTTTACATTAAGACATTGAGCTACTCCAACTGAAGCCACAGCCGCCGTTACGTTCGAGGATACAAACAAGTTAGATCTAGAGTTTTGTGTGTTCCTATTATGTTCTAAGTTAAGTTATGTCGGTATATTAATTTTTCCTGTATGTGGATGCAACAGTATTGTACAGTGGTATGTGGATAAACAGTCATATGGCCTGGATATGTACAGTACTTAAAGTGGCTGTCAATTATTTTATATATTATGGTCCTGGGAAAGCCTCAGAAAATCCAGAAATTTGCTCCATCCAAATCCTCCCTGCCATTTAAATGAGGGTTTACAGTGCTGTTATTATATTTACTTTATTATCCATTATAAAATATATAAGTTTGTTTACCATCTGTCTGAGGGTGAGAGAATGGTGCCACACAACACATTTACCTACAGGTGGAGTTCATGTATTTGATATTTTCTAGCTTATGCATAACTTAAGTGCTTGCTTTTCCTTTTTCACCACTGGATATAATTTATGAAATTGTGACCTAAATTATTTTAAATTCAAACAAGCATGATTAAATATTAGTGATAAGTGATTGGTGGAGTCAGTCAAGTCACAATTGATATTGACAGGTGGCTGAGGCAAGAACACTGGTGATGAAGAATACTGTACACACACACACACACACACACACACACATGTACACACTGACACTCACACATGCATTTACACATATACATGCACATACAATACACTAATTTTCAGGTGTGTGTGTGTGTGTGTGTATTCCATTATACTGTACACTAGTAAAAGAAACATTGATCATGATAAAATATATATTGCATGGCTGGTCTTGTCTTATGTCACACTAAAACATAACAACCCAGTAGAGAACTTGCCCCAGTAATGTCTGACTCCAGTGTACTGTAGTGCTATAGTATTACATCACATGAAGATTAGCCCTTAGATTATTTCTCCTAAGATTAACCTAATGCAGACCTAACCTAAAGTAACATCGAGACCAAACCTAACCTAACCTAATGTAAACTAACACATCCTAAACTATCTAACTCAACGTAACCTAACCTTACTTAATCTTCCCCACCCTACCCCTTTTCCCCAAGTAACCATTAGGGTGTTAAATCATCACATAATATAAGTCATGGGGTGGGTGGGTGGGTTGCTAATCTTCAGTCGATCCACATTATGTAGTTGTGATATGAGAGACATAAATCATTAAAAGATTATAAATACTGTACAGGATATCACACACGCCAAGTCTTGTATCCAGCGGCGTCTTGACCTTCTCTTACTATCCTGGCCAGGATCTAGGTGATAGCTTCTACCAGTCTTCTTTTAGAGGAGATGGTAACTCCACCTGCCTCTGTCAATGTGAGTGTTAAGAAAGTAGTCGCTTCTATGACTGCTTTTTTATTGTTGTTGTTGTTATTGTCCTGTTTTATCGTTGTTTTATGTGTTTTATTTTTGATGGGGTAATTTTATTATTATTATTACAGTAGGGTCGGGATATCATGATAGGGTCCAACGATGTTCGCTATACAGTATACTAAATCGTGATATATAATTACTTGTAATGAAGGGAAAATAGGGTTAAGTTCTGGGTGCCAAAAAGGTGACTAAACATAACAAGTCCATTTTCTTACTAACTAAAGCACCAATGAACACTTGACTCGGGAACAACAGGCTGTTTCAATATCGGTATCAAGGAACACCAGACTCGGCAGCTGACGCACCATCCTGGGAACACCAGACTCGCAGCAGATGCCACACTGCCACCTCACTTGACAATCCCACACCTACAAAAATGAACACCAAAAATATTAGTTACAATATTAATCTTTTCCCTTAACCTTTCCATTATCTTCACTTCACTTTCACATCACTAGCAACCCATTTACACCGCTTTTAGAAATTGAATTCACCAGACTTGACAGCTGACGCGCCATCCTGAGAACAACAGATGACACACTGCCACCCTCACTTAACAATCATAAATGAACAAACCAAAAATATTAACAGTAGTAAATCTTTTCCATAAACCTTCCATTATCTTCACTTCACTTTTCATGTCACTAGCAACACATTTACACCCACCTTTATAAGTCTAATCTGCAGCAGAGTCGGTTGCTTTCTCGCTCACTCACTCAGAAAGACTGAGCAGGTGAGTGTGAATGCTTGAGTGAGCAGCCACGGTTGTGCCTCTGGTAAGCAAATAATGCATTTGTTTTCGAAGGTACATCTGAAATATTTCCTGCCCGATTTCCTCGGAAATGAAAAATTTATCGCTATACAGTACTGTATACAGGAAATTTCTACTGATTATGATAAAAATCTTTATATAAAGTCATGATATATCCCAAACCTACTTTATTTTATTATTATTATTTATTTATTTAAATTTTTATGAGTAATATTTTAAAGGTAATTAGTACAGAGTGGAGTCCGTGTTATATAGAATTATCACCATAGAAATCTGAATTATGTATAGGAGGATTTTTGTACTGTAGATACTATACCTGTACTGTACTGTACTGTTTACTATAACGCACATGGAAATAGTCCATTAAAGTACTGTACTGTACTGTACTTGGACCATCCAGCTGCTGCCATTAAATATTTCTCTTGACTATATTTATCCAAGACAATAATAATATAAATCTATGACACTAGGTGTAGGAAGTGCATGTTATCAGAGACTTTGTTTGGCTATAGTGAATATAACATGGATTCAATATTGCAGAATGTATAACTAACATTTCTATGGAGCCCTGGGTATACAACTTTATAACTGTTTATTTCATTTATATAGTATGTCCTCAAATACCTTTATGAACATACTGCACATATTTCACAGTGTTAACAGTTCTTGAAGGTGTATGAGTGTTCAGAAATTAGAACCAAATCAAGGGAATATATCTTACCAGGTAAACATTTCTGTCTGGAAGATTAATGATGACTGTGATGTAGCAATGATTACCTCAAGGGATGAACAGAACCAAGAAGTAGTCTTTAAAAGAAGAGACTAATTATAGGATTTTCCTGTGTATATTTTTGTCTCTATCTCTTTATGTGGCAAATCCATCATGTGGTCTCCAGTTACTGATGGTGTGCATTGGGTATAAATCTTAAGAATTACTGTACTGTATTGTAATTATCTGTAGTGTATCAATTTAGTTCAAAACTGGTATAAATTTTGACATATATGGGTATACAGGTATTCCAGTTCACACTAGTGATGGCAGCTTGGTACAGTCTCTCTCCATAACCTTCCTTACTTCCTGTCATTCACTCCTGGAGAAATATTTGATATTCTTGTACATTCCAGTGGTCCTCCTGAGGGAAGAGGAACAGTGTGTTTTAATTTATCTTTCGCTTGAGATCTTGATAAGATTTATAATCTGGGTGAGTGGTTAAGAACATCCTCCTGCCTGAATCAGTTCTATATTTTCAAGGGAGAAATTAATTTATCAAGAGATAACATTTTATAGCTGAACCTGTAACTAAGCAACTTAAGACAGTACTGTACAATACAGTCTTTACTAATTTTACAAATTGAAATCAGTTAGATTTTGATAGTAGTACAGTAGTTTGTTAGGCATGTCTCCTTGTTACAGTCATAGCTATTAAAAGGAGGACTTTACTAAAAGCAACAGTCACCATTAAAGGTTGTCACCACCTGTCAGCTGGGTGGCTATCGTGAAGTCAGAGATCAGTCCATTCAGTGCTATTTGAGGATCACTAGGAGAGATGGTATCTAAGTCACTTACTGATGGGCTTGTCTTTAAACTGGATTTGAAGAGTATTTCATCAATGACTCATCAACAGTACTGTGTGTGAGGCAGCTAGATTAAAGAGAGGATGGTGGCATGGGTAAACACCAGTTACTAGTGCTCACAGTCTGCTCACCTTACTGGGATGTTAACCTCTTATAATACACTGAGTCAATCTGGCTGATGTAAATAGCTGTTGACACTCATGTGGTCTAAGACTTTGTACATAATTTTTTTTTTTTATAATAGGAATTAGCCCACCCGGTACAGGTCACTGACCCACATCACAGCGGGGTTATGTAATAATAATTCATAGTAAATAAAATTTTTAATAAAATTACAAATTTGAAAATAAATTAATAATAGACTGTAATAATAATAATAATTATAATAACAATAATAATAATAAAAGAAATAAAAAAAAGATCAAAAGAAAACATATATGTATGTTGTGTTGTCAATAGTAAGAGAAAAAAATTGAGACCCTGCAATTGTGTGTAAATGAGGCAGAAAGTCAGATCAGTAACCTGGAACTTGGTCACAATTGTGATGCCATATGGTAGCAGGGTCTACCATTAGACAATACTTTATGCTTCCAATATCTTGCCAGGCGGTAGTACAGACCTCCCAGTTTGGTAGCTGCCTACTATCTTTGGTGAGTTATCAAAGATATAACATGAAGCCCTGACTCTGTGGATGGCTTAAAGGTTATCCCATCAAAAAGGACCAATTATGATGGAACACATCTCATTTGAGCAGTACCAACTCATCCTTCACAAAGTCCCCATTAGAAGCCAGGAACCTAAGGACTGATGTAGACTGGTTACAAAAGTTTACAACATGGTAGTCAAGCACAGTATGACCAGCTAAAAGATTTACAGACAAACTTACTCATATACAAGCAAGGAGACCTTATGATGAATGGTATAATTCAGCTTGAAGGTTGGACTTGCCTCCCGGAAGGCTTGTACAATATTCTGTAAAGAATCCATCTAGAACCACTAAGAACTAGCTATTGGGCATTTTATGAAGCAGAGAATACACACCTTTAAAATTCTGGCTATACAATATATAATCCAATAGAAAACTACAGTAAACATAAAAGTTTTCCTCTTCCTCATTTCCTGCCAAAATCAGAAAGAACTTTGAAGAAGTTGATATAACTCTGAAAGTGTAGAAAGTAGTTCCTGCCACACTATAATAGGGCTATTAATGTCGACCAACTTCTGTGCACTATCATATGTTTTAGAAGCTCTAGGAGGAGCCATAAACACAACACTACATCCACGTGTTCTCTGATATAATGGAAACAACTTGAAATCCTCCTCTGAGTGTGGACAAGCTGCAGCTGATCAAAAATCTCATCTGGCAGAGGTTAGGAATCACACTCTTCATTGTTCTCAGGAGAATTTACCATCACTCTTATCCAGGGTCGTTTCTAACCACCTTAGAGCACCTTTGTTGCCCCATCCCTCTCTCTAGATGACAGCACGGGTCGTGTTAGAGGACGGATGTTTTCTAATGAGTAAATTCCTTATAAGGGCAGGAACACATACAGTACTTTCTCCAATTGGTCCTCTTACTGAGAGGATCTCTAGAACCTCACTCTGACCTGAGTAAACTGGGGTTGGTCAACATCCTGCCAGATACTCTCCCTTCTAGTCTCAAGAGGAGGATCTGAACAAATACTGTATGTCCTTGATAAGGGAAAAATATCTTAACATTCTTTTATTGTTATTATTATTATTATTATTATTATTATTATTATTATTATTATTATGCTATACTCGATTATGACTATTTTATCATTACTACCCGCTAACGGAGATATTACTGTATTTTCTTCACTATTTGTTTCCGTGACAGTCCAAATAACAGTTCTCCTAATTTTATTGTTTTTTGAAAACTGTGTTGTACAACAGTTATTCCCAGGACTCAGTACAATGTCGTATTTTTAATGACACCGAGAGAGCTAACGCCGGTTATTCCTGCATCTTAAAACGCCTATAATAAACGCTTTTAATCCTCAGGCAGGCTAAGAATGGGTAAGATGCTTAATTCTGTTGATCAGGTTGTTATAAAACATTTCACTTATGATATATTTAGCATTATAAACTGCCAGGGTAGTTATACCTCTCTCTCACTTAACATGGTATTTTTTAAACTGGCAGCACCCTGGTCCCTTAGGTGCTGGATATGAAAGAGTTAACTGCACTGTGATTGTTGTTGTTACATAAAGTCCCACATGAAAAGTGTAGCCCCTATAGATACAGAAATGGCTTGTGCAGCTCATATAGAATCCTTGGCATTAAGACTTAAATTCAGTTTTCAATATATGATAAAAGGAACCCAAGAAGAGAATACGGGAACCTGAAGAGTGCCAGCCAGGCCAGGGAGAGGTGGGAAGGCTGGGCAACACTCCTGTGGTCACCAGCTAGGTATACTGTACCGCCTTTTTCCAAATAAATTAAGTACTTTGCTGTACACTATACTCACCCCATTTGGCAGAGGACTTGAACATTTATTACGCCACAAAAGGATCCCTCAAAGATGAAGCACTGTGTGGCCCTTAGACCAACAGAAAATCTGCCTTTCAAAAAAAAATTGAAATAATCTATAAGAAGAAATTGACCTCACAAGTGCTCCTACAACAAAACCCCATCTCTGAACAGTGAGCGTGTAGCCCCTACAGTGTTCTAATAGTGTTTTCCACTTATCAGAATGCCTTCAAGAGGATGGAAGATGAATGTTCAGTTGGAATAATTTAGAAGGTTTATCCTCCTCTTCAAGTATTTTGGTATTCCACCTCCTTGAACCTTCCATCCTATAGTAACACCTGTGGAAAGGAGATGGCCAAGAGCTGTAACCACAGAACAGCCCTGTCTATGCCAATTAACCTGGTGATAAAGACATGTGCCTATTTATTTCAGTATGTAGTATTTTTAGTGTTGGATTTAATGACTATACTTCTCATTTGTTTTCAGGGCTTGAAAGATAAAATGGTGAAGTTTGCGGAGGCTGAAAAGCCGGCCGGGGGGTGAGGGTAGCGACCGGAGGTACACGCCTGTTGTGATGGTCTAGAGAGCTAAGATGAGTCGGGCCATGTGGGAGTCCCTTAAGGCCCACATTATCAGAGACCGCAAGAGAAAAGGAAGGTTGGTTCATGAAACACTGTAATTACTTTGTTTGCTTATAGTATTATGTCACTTCCTTCATTTTCTTGAGCTACGACTTTCCTCCCTGAAGTTTTTTATTTCTTGTATTATCCCCACACTAAGTGGATAGATGGATTCATTGAAAAGCAGCTACTTGTATTGTAATTTATCTCTCACTAAACCTAAACATCAGATTTATATGTCAGCCACAGTTGATGTTGGGTCGAGTTCTTGTATACATTGTGATTTTAAGAGAAACAACTTCAAGTGAATCCATACCTCTTCTGAGGAACCCATAAGTTCCTAGGACATAATTCAGGAATATTTTTATGATAAAAGACAAAAATAAGTTGATGCATTGTATCTATAATTGTTGAAATCTTGTCTCCATTATCTTAGTCATGGAACGTGAGCCAAGTACCTCCCAATGTCCACTGCTTGTTTCATCAACATTTAAATACTTCAAAACATTTAATTTCACTTCAAGAGAGATCTTATAATCAGAATTGAATAAACTCAGTAGGAGAGATCTTGTGATTAAGTTGCAGCTGAGTATCAATAACCTTGTACAGTAGATCCTAATTATCTCACAATAGTGGGACCAAGAATTACTGTGAAATAGTGATTTGTGATATATTAGTATGTTCTATATTTCTGTGTGGAATATATTAGACAGGATTGGCACCCTTAAATTCCTTTTAAGACATTTCACCTGACCCGACCTAACCCGACCCAACCCACCAACCCAACTCACCACACCTCACATTGTTAGCAGACATTGAGACTACCACTTACCTCAGGAACTGAAACAAAAAAATCACTTGAATATATTCTTCAAATATTTAATGCTATTCCAAGAAATAAAACATTAAAAACATATTTAATGGTCTTCCTGGTTCCTATACTATACCAATACAAAATTATTATGCAGTTCATAACAGAGAAAAGATTAACTGCCCTAGCAGGTAGCCAGCCAATCACTGGTAAGAGGGTAAATGAGGAGTATTTGTACTCATCACTTAGTTTTAGTTTCTTCTTGAATATTTAATCTAAAAACACTATTTTAAACTCACTTGGAGAAATTGGCATGGTGGAGATGGTGATCTTCTGGTTCTGGACATGGGTCATCTCACCATATCCAGGAGTCATATGTGAGAGTGGTTGTGCTTCCATCTAGTTAAATGTGGAGGAAATTTTTCTTGTTGTGTTACCTGACACAGTGCTTGTTGTACCTCTGACTTCTTGGTGGTTGGAGAGGTATAAGAAGCACTTGAAGGATTTTAGATATTTTGAGGTATTGATGAGAACTGGCTAGCCTTGGGTGAGAAGTTGAACTGCACAATAATGAAAAATGGGAGTAATTCAGGAGATTAAAAATAAAACAAGAAAGTATTGAACCACAGAATAATGAAGATCTACTGTGTGACTACTTGAATGACCACAAAATTGAAAATGCCAGAATGACTGTGACAAAACCATATACAGTTGTTGTTAGTAGCTGATGATTTTGCCTTCTACTACAAGTCTTGGAGTAAAAAAGAGAGAGATTTATCACCAGAGCAAGAAGCGGATGCAGAGGAGGAGCGACCACGAAGGAACGTGAGAACCGAAGAAGCAACACGCCATGACCCTGGAAGAGACGAGGGAGAAGCTCTCAGATGGAGCAGGACCTTAATGATCTGAAGAATCAAAAGCATCAACTCTTTCAAGACTTAAAGGTTGTTCTTAATGAGGACGCCACACCTAAAACGTGCCCAGCAGCAAAGTTATCTCAAGGAAAGGTAGGTGTTCTTGTTTTGTTTTTTATCTGTGCAGTACATTAGTAAAGCTTAATATGATTTGTTAGTCTCTTAGTCCATTTATAACTTGTGTGAGCGAAAGGAAGAATGAGTTGAAGGAGTGTAAGAATATTTTTATATCATGGTCAAAGGAAGAGAGAATTTCTATTATCATTTTAATATCTCCTGTTCAACAAGTTAGAAGTGGGTTCTGCCAGTTCCTTTCTCCTGTCTTGACCTTAGTTGTGTGTCCAGAGTGTGTATAAAACTCAGAAATTGTTACAAATATCTACAAAACTCTTTGTATATAATGTACCAGTAACTGATTAATAATTTTTTGTTAGTTGGGTGCTTTAGAATGGGAAATAGATGACTGTGTTCTCTTCGTCATTTACAAGAAACTAATTCCTATCGGTTTGTTATTGACATCCCCAGTGAACTGATGGCTGTCCATTTGACCATCATGGCACAATCCCACTGGGCAGTCATCCACAGATGCTCTTCCAGTCAAACCTGATTCCGGCCGAGGGTCTCTACCCATCCATGGGTACAAAGTTCCCAGCCCAGCCACAGCCACTTGTCCCTCAGGTAAGTGTATTGCTCAACATGGAAGCAGAAGATGACTACACTTGAGGGAGGTGTCAGCTAACTCAATCTGTTGGCCTCCTCAAAGTTCTGACCTTGGTGTTTTGACCTCAGAAATATAATAGCTTTAGGGCTTGTCATGGGATGATATAGGACAATTATGAACATTGTAGGTCTTACTGGTCCATTTGTATTGCCAACATAGAGTTAGACTGTTGGCACTGACTGACTACCCTACTCACACAGTCTACTTGGAATGAGTATTAAAAGAGGAGGTGGTGAGGATAAAGTTTCACGAGAAGAAGCTTATAGAAAAGTGTGTGAGACTACTGTATACAGAAGTGAATAAAAGAAATAAAATGTTGAAGATGAGAAGAAAGTTTTTATATTTTCATTTAATTTTATGGACTTTTTTTCAGATTTCTGAAACAAGCTCATAGTGTATGGAGAAAACTGTTTGATTGTCACTTTTTTCCCAATGCAAATTAATATATGAAAGCTACTGACCTAAAAAGTACCACATAGAATATTGATATTTTTTCAAAATTCCTCCCAGGGTTCTCTGAAGAGGACACGCACACCATCACCACAGCCACCACCTCAGACAGGCTACCAACAGATTCCATACAACTTTAAGAATTTGCAAGGACATCCACCACCCAGCGTATCGGTCACACTTCCCACCACCAGTGAGTCGTGTTCTGGTTATTGTAGACTTGATACAGTACCTGATTCCCTTCCACCCACCCCATCCCATGCCTTCCATCCCATGTGCTTTTGTTTTTATTTGTATTTGTTGAAGCTTTTTTTCTCCATAGCAGCATCTTAGTTATTTATGAAGACAAGGTGAAGGGCAGGGTTCTTTTCCTTAACGATATTCATTTATTCACTGGAGGTGTATGTGGTGCTATCCCAGTCTGTCATGTGTGTATGAAATATTTCCCCATTAATAACTCCAGGAAAGGTTTACTGGGTTAGTGGACAACAATAATAATCAGAATTCTACAAACAGCACAGCACATGTTTCCCACTTATGGCTATACCTCTTTTGTTTTTTCATTGAATATTTAGCCAGATGGAATATTGCCCCTTCAGTGATTGTCAAGTTATTTATTTATTTATTTATTTTTAATTTGGTTCATTAGTAGAGACTAATGATGTAGTACCTGTCGGGAGGGGGCTGGTGCTAATCATCAGGTGACCAATGAGGGTTAAAATGACAGATGGCCTCGCTTGTGGTCCAGCCTCGGTTTCGACTATATGACCGTAGAGTAAATTTAGATCCTATTGAGTACAGTATGCCCCCAAGTTCACGGATTTTTACTGCGGTTCTCGTTATTCTGAATGACACCCTGGATGTACCCAAGAATGTCTGTGGGTAGTTTTAAAGTTGTCTGCATTTTCGCCGTGGGACAGGGAGCCATTCGTTCTAGAGACAGTAATTTCCTTTACCTGTATTAAATATGTGTGTGTGTGTGTCACACACACAAAACACATACTGTACAAATAATTAATATAGGGCCTCTTCACAAATAATCAGAAAAGTTATTGAAATGTAATAGTCTTCCCTCAAGTCCGTGCTCTATTACGTACTTTATTAATAGAGAACGGACTTGAGGGTAGACCATCACATTTTGAATAAATTTGTGTCTGATTATTTGTGAGAGGACTTCCAATTATTATTTAATTTGTATGTGTTTTGTGTGTGTATGAGTCTACACACACATACACAATACTACAGGTAAAAGAAATAATTGTCCTAAGGATACAAGGGAATATACATTTCTTTGTACACAAGTATAAAAATGTTATTTGGGGATTTACGCATTCGCCATTTTGAGAACCTAATCCCCACAAATTTTGGGGCCCCTGTATAAATAAACCTAAGCCCTCAGTGACAAGGAAGACATTTTGAGAAAGAAGAATAAACAAAACAAAAGTAGGTACAGTATTTGGGTGTGACGAAGTAATGAGACAGAGGTTGGAATAATTGTCAGTGAGGCAGCAGAGAGGAATGTTAAGCATACAGTATATTAGTAGTGCAAGTCTGAGAATCAATAGAGTTAGTGTCAGTTACATTCAAGGAATGAACTTAAGATTGTGAGTGCATGTGAGGATGAATGATGGGTGTTGGCTGGGAATAAGGTGACTGAAGCCCAGGGTTATTTTTAGGCTCTAAATTGTGTATGTAGAGGATCTTTGAGCATCATGTACTTAAGTAGTTTGCTCAGTTTAAACCAGTCAAGCTACAAATAGACATGTACTTATGGGTGAAAATACAGGATTTCTTGCAATACTTATGGGTGAAAATTAAGGATAAGATCTCTTGCAATACTTATGAGTGAATATACAGGATCTCATATATTATGCTAAGAATGGGCTGGGAACAGAATGACAGAATTGTTGATCATATGAAACTGAAACTGTCCAACTCTTGATGGGTGAAACATTAGCTGCCCAGAGGAGGATAGATGGAGGATGGATTGCTTAGAGAGTAAGTGACAATGTACCTAACAGCAAGCTAGTGGCCACCCAGTACTGTACTGTAGTGGTAGGCTCTTAAGAGGGGAAAAATAAAATGTGGGTGGAGTAGGGAAGATCAAGGTAGGGTTGAAGGATGGACTTACAGGAAGTAGTGGAGTACAGTATGTGAATAACTGGAGAACAAAGAACATTGCATCAAGAGTGAATGGACTAAGAGAGAGAGCATGTGGTACAGTAGTTCTGGTAAAAGGCCTGAAACACTGATTGAAAATATAGATATTTTTTTTTTAATGTGAAATGCGCATAAAAAATACAATTAGAATAAAAAACGTGATATTGATTTGAGGTTAGAGAATAAAAATTTGAGAGAGATTAAATGAGGGGAGAAATGAACACTCAAAACTTTTACTTCCTGTCAGGTTGAAATTGTTTAGAAGATATCACTGTTCAGAAGCTTATGTTAGTGCTTTTAATCTCTTCACTACAGGGACCTCCTTGTTTAATATTGTATTAGGTTAATGCCAGATGATTTTATTCAGCTCTGAGGGAACCCCATACACAAGGAGCTAGAATCATGACTAATACTCATGTTAGTATTAGAGGTGCATGACTAATTTATTCTGCTTTTAATTAATTAATAATCAGGAGCAGGGATTTACACTTTACTTATTTAATATACAATGGATATACAGTATAGACAAAAATGGGAAGTATATGATTCAGAGGGGGATGACAGAGGGAGAGGGGAAGAAAATTAAATTGGGTGAACTCTCTCACTTACTGATATCATGACCGGTATAAGATGATGTACGGCAGGAATATAGGTATCTCTCGCTAATATATGTTTGAGGTGCAAAAATTTGCTTATATAAATTTTCTAAATGAATGCCTCTTGTCTAACGAAAGCTTCCCCGCTTATATTAATTTGGGTTCCAAAAAAAACTCAAATCGCATGCCTCCACAAGTCTGCTGAGGCGCCTTCTATGAGAGATGGGCAGAGACGATTTTGCTCAGTGATCATAACAAACTCCCTCCCTTCCCTCCCACATATCTCCCCTAGCACTAGTCTTTCATTCCACCATTCTCCAACCCTGTGGTGAGCCCTGTCATTTGGTTTGTTTATTTGAATTCACAGCTGAGGATGGTGGTGTGCTTATCTAAGTGTTGCACTTAACATCACTAGAGACTTTTGCCAAGTTAGAATTGTCACTGTAGTCACAACCCACCCCCAACCCTCTTGCTACTAGGCCGAGCTGTAATCTGTGTTATGGTTATTATTCAACTTATAATTTAGGTAGAAAATCTTAACTTTCTTCATACTGTATTTCTTTTGTTATTCATTTATATTGCACACAATCCTTCATACAGAATATGTCTCCCCCCTAACAAAAAAAAACATAAAGGAATAAAATTTTCTTCATGTGGCAGTGAGAGTTAGCAGGTTTTGTAGGAAAGCTATGTTATGGTTATTTTTCATCTCTTATTTTGGGTAGATAAAGTTAACTTTTCCTCACTTTTTTATTTTTTTATTTATTTATTTTCATGCACAGCTGCACACACTCAGCTGGGTTGAGATGCTATGACGAGCTTTTGAGACCATGCGCAACGCTTTATGCAAATGGTGATTGTGTTAAACTTTCATTTAGCTTTTCCTTAATGTATTTAGCTGCATATTTTAATCTAGACATTATTTTATTAATTTTTTAATGTGTTGGGTAGTAAATTACAGTAGACAGGTACTATTTATCATTAGTTAGGTAGTTTTTTAATGTACATGAATCGATTTGATATTTTTGGTACAATATTGGGGTTTTGTCGCTGGGAAGTGAACCCTATTTTTCCATTTGTTCTGTTGTTTAGGGATACCTGTACTGTATAGGTATAAAACAAAATTTAATACAACAGAAAATGAAGGAAGGAAGGAAGGAGAAAGGAGGTATTGTATATTTCATGACTCATCTTTTCAAAACACACACACACACACACCTTTCTTCATGGTTTTGGTGGATGCATCATATAAATTTGAAAAGTTTCATGGACTAACCAGGAAATATTCATCCTGAGATTATATCATTAGGTTATGGAAGCATGTTTGAAGGACTGAAGCTCGTGACTGTACACAGGCTGGCTTCCTAAACAGTTAAGGGAGACTGTAGTGTAAAGAGGAGAAGTGTGTGGAGTACTGTAAGCTATGTGGATGATGACTGAAGTACTGGAAGCTATGTGGATGATGTCTGAAGTACTGGAAGCTATGGGATGATGACTGAAGTACTGGAAGCTATGTGGATGATGTCAGAGTACTGTAAGCTTGTGGATGATGTCTAGAGTACTGAAGCTATGTGGATGATAATTAACTAATGAAAGCCATATGAACTTGCAATTAACTTAAAGAAAAGAAGCAAAATTTTATGCAAATACTGGTATATCTCTTCCTTCTGCCTTAATGCTTTAATTGTTGACATTTAGAATTAATTGTCATGGATCACTTCTGTAGTCAGCATTTAAGGACAGTTAGCTCCCCAAATGTTTTTCTAGTTGGCATTTTATGATCGTATTCTCCAAATGCTTCTGTAGTTGGCATTTATTAGCTCCAACCAAATGCTTCAGTTGTTGGCATTTAAGGACACCTGGTCTAATACCTTTTAATGTATAGGGCTAAGAATTTTAATGACAACTTCCAAACATAATTTAACAGAAGGACTTGATCTGAAATATTTAGAACCTGAGAGTTTGGCAAAGTAAAGTTAGTTAGGGTTTGAGGAGAAAAAATGCAGTGAAGATGTTATTAATTTCATTGTAGGAAGAATTAGGTTTGGTTTATTGGTTTAGGGTTCTGGTTAGGGCAGCTTGACATCAGTATACAGCAATGGGTGAGATGGGGAGGAAAGGATAATTTAGCATCAACAAATTTTTTCTTCCTTTTTTATGATTTGAGATAAATTATAGAAGGGAAAAGTTATTACTATTATTCATTTTATTCCTTCGATCACGAATTTTACAGTTATTTGAAATGTAATTTATTCTGTGTCATTGTTCATTTAGAAGTAAACAGGTTGGGCGGCCAGTACTGTATGTTGAAGTACTGTGCTGTACCCCCATGTTGTTGTGGAGGTGAGTGTTCCCTATTTGCTTCAGATGTGCCATATTGTCTCTTCTTATTGTGTGCCTTACTAACACACCCTCTTGTGCAACCCTTCACTTGTACAGAGGCCGGAGGCGGAGCAGTGTGTATGCGTTGGTCAGGCACCTACTACCATGGGTCTAACCAGGCTCATGGCAGCTCCAGCCAGTACCAGGCCTCCTCCCAGGCTGTGGCCTACCTCCCGCCTGCAGCACCAACCCACACAAACCCTCCCGCCCCTCCCAACCCCCACAACCCCTCCCCGAGATGATAAACACCTACAGCCTGTTTATATGCAGAGCAGTCGAGGTGAGTGTCAGGGTCGAGGTAAGTGTAAATATGAAAGTGGATCTTGTCTATTTATGTTACTCTTGTGTATTACTAGACACAGGCATACTGCAAGTCTGTCTGTCCTCATCTTCATCCAGTCGTGGAACATAATTGGTACAGGAAACCTCTATTAAACGGACTATATGGAGAGGAAAGTCCATTATATCGAGGTTCCAGATATGTGGGAACCCCAGCCAACAGATTACTATATAGAAAGAGAAGTCTGTTATATGGAGGTTTCACTGTACTTTTCTCTCATTATTTTTGCATTCTAAATTTGCTTCTTGTGTTAGTTTTATAATTGTTAGTTTGATGTCACAGTTTAGTGTCAGGATATGTTTTCTTGTACAGGTAACTCCCGAGATGTGATACTTCACATTAATGATGGTTATAAATTAACACCATCTCTATACTGTCTACTTATCAAACAACTCACTTTAATGATATCCATCAAATAACCATTAATATCCATTGGTTGGAAAGTTTTTCTGCAGTGCAAATTATAGGTTATTTATACTCAAATTAATCGCTTTGTAAGGATTCCAGTTATGCAAATTATATTTTTCTGTCATGTCAGTGGCATTTTATAAGGAAACTATTTAACCCAATGCACCACATCACCCTCACCCTTCTCATGTCAGCCCACCTGTGTCAGCCACATCGTCAACCCACCCACTACAGCCCTCGGGTTCATTGTCAAGTAAACCGCCCTCAATGGCTCCACCACTATCATCGACCAGCATCGGACATTGTACTTATCATCAGTGGGTTGTTCTATATATAGACTGAACTGTGTTATGGTGACTGAGGTGATATTTTCTGTATATTTTAGTAATTGTGGAGTACGCCAACTCTGTTTTGACAGTGTGAGCAGTGTCGACCGCTATCATTGTTTTTGTTATTATTGTCTGCTCTGTTTAGACAAGTGCTTTTGCACTGTTTTTGTGACTATGAAGCGAGCAGTGTTACTTTGAAATGTTCGGGAAGGCAAGCATCCAAGACAACCATGTCTGAGGTGAAGCTTGACATTGTTAAGCAGCATTAGGCTGTGTGTGGGAGTCAGAGTGACGCTTCACTCCACCTACAAGAGTCCCTTTTAGACTCAGAGGGAATGCGATGATGAACAGAGTTGTTCAATATGGTGTGGTGAGTGTTATTTATTGTTTTCTACTGGCAGTAGTATTGTAGGAATTTTTGTCAGTGATACAGGTGTGTTTGGGGACTGGCTGGGAAAGTATTCCATTGAACCCCAAGTTATAATGCTCCATATTTATGATATTTCACCTAGGATGGTTTTCCAGGAATTTAACCCCATTGTATCTCGGGGTTACCTGTGAGTTAGTGGCTGTAAGACTTAGTTATTGTTTAGACTAAATGAAGCGCCACACTTGCACTTTTTCTGTCATTCTATTACATTAATTTTCTAAAAAAAAAAAAATCTGAGCGCGCCCTGTCACACGCTTAGAGAACTAGCGCACCAGTCTTTCCGCGTTCGTCAATTGTAAACAAAGAAGATGGCTTTGTGTGTCTTCCTCTTCATTTTTACTGTATCTATCATCCCTTGGGTCTCACAGGCAACGATACGATCTAATATTGTCTATCATGTGTTCTTTGGACAGGCGTCTCCACACAGGCCGAAGTTGAACATACGGCTCAATGTAAACGAATGTATCAAATGTATTTACGAATATCAACATCATTGAAAAAATGCACTTAAGCAGTTTGTTAAAAATGCGACATAATGCGAATAATTTTAAAACTAAGTATAGTTATTTTGTTATTTGATATTTATTTTATATAAATATCCTCATTGTCAAGTATAAATCTTGACTTGACCACAAAATTGGCACAAGCCAGTCAGGCGGAAATGATACGTTTTGTCTGGAGTGACACAGGCTATAAAAATTGACAATTCGTGGAAAACCGAGAAAACCGGAAAGTTGACAGAAAATTGGCATTTATTACAGTATTTAACTACTCACCCGTTGGCAGATTCTTTAGCTGATACTGTCTGGACATCCAACACCCACTCAACTCCTAATCCTAGCAGTTGCTAGGAAACCAAAAGTCGTCAGACCTTAGTTGATGTTATCCAAAGCATGAATACAATACAGACATTTACAGTGCTGGTTACCTGTCATCTGCCCTGTGTGGTGTGCTTCTGTAAACCTCTTCATGTATCTCACGGAGACTCTGTTATAGACTACAGTATTGTGGATTGAAATGCACTTCATATTCATTTAATTCCTTCTCCAGTACTTGTGTTTTGTGTAGTGAAAGGACCCGGTCACGCGGTAGGTGAGTTCCAGGCTAACCTCCTAGGGTGTACAAATTAACTGATTAAGCCACATCCCATTCCTCTGAACTGCACAAACGGCCATAACATCTTCTTATCCCATGTTTATTTTCGACAGATTAAAATTAGTGAAAGTGTGCAGTTGATTTTAGTGTTTGTACTTTCATTCACAATTAGTGGTTCAAAAGTAACTCAAAGTACAGTGGATGTGGTTGTCTTTGAGGTGGGTTTTACACATGAACCATCAGTATCTATTTTTGACGAACGACATTTTTGCTGAAGGATAAATTTGATAACGTATTTTATGATTTAAATTATTATCCTATACTGTTCACCCTGTCCATTTTTTCTAACTCAGGTGACAGTCAAATGTTTCAGAGGTTGTTGATACAGAGTTTCTAGTGCACGAGTGTTAAGTTTTGTCAGTGGCTGTAATGTATTGTGAGAATGCTGTGTATGGCCTGATAAGAGTACTCAGAGGTAGTGAGATACAGTATAAAATGATGTTCCTGTACCTGTAGTAGTTTTCCTGGTCAAGAATCGGAGTTTGTCGTCCACGGAACTTCTTATTTCTGTTTATTGTATTTTGGGAGAAAGAGAAAAAAATATATATTGTGTTCTATTATGTTTCTATTGCAAATGAGCTGTTATGGAGATATAACCTTCCAGTTACCAACAATATTAAATGTTCGATGTGGGCAGGGCATTGAAATAGAGGAAATGGGGGTAAAACAATAATATAAAAAAACACCAAACAAACCTTTGAAAAACTTACCTAACTTTTCCTAACCTATAAAAATCTCAAAACTGAAAAAAAAATTACCTTATTTCTGTTTTTGGTGTTTAGTATGTGATGGTGTTGTGTTCAAATGAGGAGTGGCCCATTATCTTGAAAGCTATTGTTAACCTTTTATAGGTTATATAAGGTTTCAAAGGGTTGTTTGGTGTTCTCAGTATTTTACCCCACATTTTCTACTTCAAAGCCCTGTCCACTTTGAGCAACCAATATTGTTGGTAATTGGGGAGGGGGGGTCATATTCCATAATGGCTAATTTTTTTCTCCCTATATAAACAGAAGTATGAAGTTTGTGGTCAACAAACCCTGAATCTTGACGCTTTTGAACCACGGTATGGAATGCTTTAATAAGTCAAGATATGAATAGTTAATTTCCAGAACACTTGTTGTACCCTAAGCAACTCGTAAACTTTTGTCTGAGGTTTGCAATAAAGTGAAGATGGTAAAAGTATATCCTGCCTGTAGTTTACCATAAAGGTAAACCAGATTATATTGTCAGGTGGCATGTAGTTGATATTCACTTTATATTTGTCATTACATAGGTGACTTTTACCACAAGACAATATACTCTATGTGGGAAATGTTCCTACCTGTAGGATAAGATGAACTCTTCATATCACTACATTTTCTAACGGGCAATATTGTAATTATTTCGAAGAAAGATGAGAAATACTCTTGTGTATAATCAGTTCATAATAATAATGCAGTAAATTGAAAGCATTCAGAATTGTGGTCAGGTGTTAAAACTGTTTTGAGTTCTCTACTTAGATCTGCTCTCAACAACTGTAGTAGTAAACCCTTAGATTATATACTGTACATGTATTAAAATCATACTTTGTGTCACTGTATCCCTCATTAATACATTGGTTCTGACAGCATATATGTTTGTGTTCTGAGAAAATTTAGTCTTAGGGCCTTTGTTGAGTGTTCGTTTATATGTCCTTAATACCTTAATGCTCTCATCGCAGCGACTTCGCGGCTACTCTTCACCAATCAATTGACCATAAAGGCAAGCCTGAGGAGTAGTTTCCTGCCACCTGGGAGGGGGGACAGGAGAAATACTTCCAGCCCACCAGAAGGTCACACTTGACTCTCCACTGGAGTGTTGCCGGTACAACAGCCACATCCGGGGTGGGTATCAAGAGGCACACAGTCTTTGAGTGTATGTTGAGTATAGTTATAGGAGGTTACTGAGTTGTGGTTAGTTCTTGTATGTCTTCCTCTTGTAGTCGCTCATTACACACCATTGATATCACTCATTCTTTTAATTTCCTGTATATTTTCTTCTTGATATTAGTATGTTTTTTATTTTTTTTTTTCTTTTTTTTTTTTCAATTCAGTAAGGTATCCACTACAGTATGGCATTTCAAATCTGATTAGGTGTTCTTGGCTGTACATGATGATATAAAGTTCTTTTATTTACCATTAAGTCAAAATATTATGTCCAAAGGGCATATTCAGGAAAACAGGTATTAGAGCATCCTCGCTAACGCCAGGGTTATGTTCCTGAAAATGCGACGTTAAGCGGATCAATAGATAAAATACGGGTTATGTTCCTGAGCCTCCTTGCCCCATGAAAAAGTTTCATATACAGTACAGTAAATCATTGCACTTTCTATAGAGAATAGTATATATAACTACAGTACTAAGTTTGTATTGGTACTACTAATGGGCGGAGGTGGTAGAGCGAGTGTGTGGTGGGTAGTGGAGCAAGGAGGAGGATGGCGGAGCGGAGGAGGAGGGTGGGAGCGGAGGAGGAGGGTGGGGAGCGGAGGAGGAGAGGGTAGCGGAGAGGAGAGGTGGTAGCGGAGGAGGAGAGGGTAGCGGCGAGGGTGGGGAGCGGAGGAGGAGAGTGGGAAGGAGGAGGGTGGGAGCGGAGGAGGAGTGGTAGCGAGGAGGGAAAGCACTTCAGCATGCAATAATGATGCGACAGAGACTGGCTTCGCCGCTTGACGCCAGATGTTCGAGGAGGGCAGCCCGAGAAGCGCCAGACAAGAGAGGGTGCTGCGCCAGAGAAAGTAATCCGTGACAACGTAAAGCGTCAGTACCGAAACAACGTTAAGCAAGGACTTACTGTACAAGTACACTTTTAAAGTACAGTACATACAGGTTACACCTCCTCCCGGTGTTGCCTTCATGTAGCCTTCTTTCATAGATTCATATTTTCAATTTGTTAGTTTTTTCCTGATTTGTTACCCTTTACCAAATATAATACATACTGTATTATGCACTCCAGACAATGTAGCAATACCGGTGTATTTCATTCACTCGGCAGTTTTACCATACCAGTAAATACTCTTATCATTTGTGTTTCTCCCAAAATACCCGTTGACTCATTCCTCTTACCTGTCATTCTGTGTTACTGTATATAGTTTAGTGCAAGAAACTACTGATTGTACAACTGTATGTGATGTCTTAGTGTAAATGGCGACTGCTCGCTCTCTTCCTCCTATTTTATAATCAAACCAGTATGTAAACTTCTTCAGCAAATTGTTTTGGTATCGATACCTAAGTCTGGACACTAATTAAGATGGTAACTGGGAGAAATGTTTGAGGGTAGACGTTCATGTACTATTCTGATTTGAAAGACAAGGTACAGGTATTGTAGTTAAGACACTGACAGTAGGTTGAAGATACCCCTGTACTTTGATAGTACTGTACAGATGTCCTCCACTTAACAAATGGGTTAGGTTCCTGGAAAACCATCCGTGAGGTGAATTTTCGTATATTGAATAACAGAGCAATGAGGAAAATGGGATTTGTTCCCACAACAAGAAAACCCCAATATTATACCTCAAAACATGACATTGCTTCACAAACAACAACAACAACAACAAAACCCTACCTAACTTATGATAAATGGTACCCAAGTACCCTGTACTGTAATTTACTACTAACACATTAAAAACATTAATAAAATAATGTCTAGATGAAAATATGTAATTAACAAAATTAAAGAAAAGTTAAATGAAATTTTAACACAAACACTATTTGCATAAGATGCTGCCTGCATGGCTTCAATGCTTGCCATAGCAATGCATCCCAGTTGGGACGCTGCCTCTGCCAACCCACGCCTGTTCCCCACTCAGTGTGCTAACTCTGCACACAAAGAAATGTTCAGTCCCTTATGCTCTTGACCTTATGATAGTTATACTTTTTTGCACATTTATGAAGGATTGTGTGTCACATAACTAAGTAAAATAAAGCGTAAGAAAATTAAGTTTATCTACCCAAAATTATGAGCTGAATATTAAACATAACATAGCTTACAGCTCGCCTGCTAGCAAGAGGGTTAGATACAATAACAGTGACAAGTCTAACTTGGCAACAATGTCATTAGTAATATTATGTAACTTTTAGATAAGTGCACCACCATCCTCAGCTGTGAATTCAAACAAACTGACTGACTGACAGGAATGATTACCTTAGGGAGGGCAGTCAGGGCTCACCACAAGGGTTGGAGAATGGTGGAACAAAAGACTCGGCTGGGGGAGTGAGTTTGTTTTGATGACTGGGCCAAATATATTTCTGTCTCTCTCCAAGATGGCCGCCTCCGCTGACTCCCGGGACGGCAATTTGAGTTTTTAAATTGGGAACTCAAATAAGCGAATTAGATCTCGAACTCTCAAAGTGAGGGACACCCGTAGTTTGACATTAATGGTAGGGTGAAGATACTATGATAATTTTATTCCAATATTAAATCACAGGTACGTTGTATCTTAACAGGGTGTTACTGTCACCTCAATTCAAGAGACTTACAGGATAGGTTCACCAGGTAGAGTTGTAGTGTTGATCACTTATCATGGTTAGTGCAGAGGCCAGTGAAGTGTCAAAGGTCAAGGAAGGTATAAGGGAGACATGTATTATGACTGAATTATTATACGGTGTCCATGAATTTGTCAAGTACAGTAAAGCCGCTATGTTCTTTCTGTAATACTTTTGTGATTATTCAGCTTTAAAATGAGTTGGATAATTTATGGACGCTACTGTATACATGGCTTATCTTCATCCCCCTCCCTAGTGTAGGATGGACAAAGAGGAACAGAAATCTCAAAGGAGTCAGTGGTAGGTGAGGGTGATGCAAGACGAGTATAGTTGGTGACAGGAAAGGGGTGAAACGAGCCGTAACAATCCAACTGCATTCCTTATAATCTTCAATTATTTTGCAAACAAGGAATTTTTGCTCACAGTGATCACAACACCTTATTAATTCCTTATACATATTAAGTTGAATTGTCAGAGCATATAGTTCTATTTTAGTTAATATTTCTGTGGTCAGTTATATTATTGGTCACATACACAAAGTTTTATCTTGCTGGTCAGCCTAATGTCCACACTCCTCTCATTTACCTACAATTTTTAATTTATTTAACTCATTATGTCACCATTTATCACAACTATTTGGGCAGTTTGTTTATTCTTTTTTGTGTGACCTTCATTGCCTAGTGTCAGTGCAGGAGAAATTGAGTACAGTGGCCGGAGAAAACCTACCACGCCTGGTAGCCTAACAACCGCTAAACACCCTTCTCTCATCCGACCCAGGCCAGGATTGAGCCCAAGACAGGTAGTGAGAACGTATCGCCAACACCCTCCAATTTGATATATTTACTTAGGCAGCTAAATTACTGTATGTATTGTAAGTTACCATTGTTGTTGGCTGAAGGCTGTAAGTGTTGGTGTAGGTAATATCAAGTGTTTCAGTAAGACTGTTGGTTCTGTCTGTCTGCTCTGCTTAGAAGAAAAGAAACTTTAAATACTGATGGATAGACATTGTTGATAAATGCAGAAAGATAGATATTGTTGATAGATAGACAGATTTTGATGATAGATAAATAGATACAGTATTGGTGATAGATGGATTGATAAATACACTATAGATAGATAGATAGATATTGGTGATGAACAGACAAATAAGTAGACATATTGGTGAAATCCAACTGCTTTTGTGTATATCAAATATTATTGGTGTTTCACATTCACTCTGAAGCTTTTAATATATATTTATACTAAACAATGTGAAAACCTGTGTGTTTAAGAATAAAATTTTGAGTTTCATGCACGTTAATGTAAATATGAACCGCTTTGTCTAGGGTGGTAAGAGTGGAAGCATCACCTCTGGGTTTCTCCCTCCCAGCAGCCGCCTGTTGTGAGCCCGGAGCCCACGTGAGTAAGCCTGAAGCTCAGCGGTTAGTGTCTCTTCTTTCTGTTGTGTTGTTCAACTGATACTAATGCACGAGACTGATATTCTTTTTCAGTACAGAATTTCTCCCTGGTACTGTACGCAGATATTCATGAGGATGTTACAGAACTTGTACAGGTATTTAGTGTTAACCCAGATCCAGTATTCAACTTGCTTGCCATTATTAGCTGCATGTACTTAAAAATTTATGAAAAGGCTGTGTTACTGTATGTTCACTGATGATTCTGGTGATATAGGAATTATATATGTTGTTTCTTCATGGAGTCAGTCCTTCAACAGCCCTACTCTAGTATATTATTTATGTAGAGTCCCTGTACTGTATATTTTACTTACAGTTCTTCAAATTTTATATAGAGTATTTGATGTTCTTTTGGATGATCTTTGTTTTCTTCTCGAGTATATTTATGTTGTGTTCTCATTGTGAGGGAAGTGAGGCAGGACAGAGAAGCCTCCACTTGGGCCTTGTCTAAACCTGCCTCCCAAACCTGTACTGCTGTTGTTGTCCTATAGTGCCACAACTCATACTGTTCTCTTCCATATTTCTGAATTTGTCTTCTTGTCTTCATTCTCAAGCCCAGTTACCATACCTCTGTAGGACAGCAGCCCTCATCAGTGGAAGTTACTGGGAGCTGTATGGACAGTGGCCATAAACAGTGGAAGTTAGCTGTAGATATGGCAGCCATCATCAGTGGAAGTTAGCTGTAGGATGGTGGCCATCATTAGTGGAAGTTAGCTGTAGGAGCTGCAGCCATCATCAGTAAAGTTAGCTGTAGGATGGCAGCCATCATCAGTGTAATTTTCTGGTAACTATGGGGACAATGGCTATCATCAGTGAAAGTTTCTGTATCTGTGGATGGTGGCCATCATCAGTGGAACATATTTCATTTGAATGGGATTCTTCTATACCTTACTCATATTAAACACACTTACCTTATTGTGTTTTAAGGCAATACTGCTCCCTCTTGTCTGTTTCATTAGTTATCTGTCAGTAATTATCTCTAGGTTATAGAGTACAGGGTGTCCTCAAATTATCTGACTTATTAACTTTAGAAATACAGTATTACACGTGATCATTTATGGACACCTTTTAGTGCTTCAGTAAAGAACCTAATCTATTTCTCTCAGTTTGTTCATGTGTTGTTTTTGTGTACAGTACTGTGTGGTGCTATAATGTTGATGATGGTATCTCTTGCCTGGTGACAGCATTGTGCTCATCAGTAATTGTAATTATTGCGAATTGATGTCATTACTACTGGCTTCTGATATCAGTCCTGTTTGTAGGAGTTGTCCTGTGAGTTGGCTTTATTTTGAGAGGATCTTAACCATAAAGTAGGTGACTTCCCCTTGTGTCACCTCCCAATGCCAAGTCTGTGTGACTGTTCACTTTTTTAAACCAATTCACGGCCATTTCTCCAGATATAGAACATAGTTACTGTACTGTATATACCTATTGCTCTTATGTGCTGTACCTTCACTATGATGTTATGGCTTGTGTTTTGTTCCTATTCATATAAACTTCACAGTGAACCCTCTGTCAAACCAAGACATTATTTGTAGAGGGAAACCCATTTTTCGGGATCATCATTGCTGTGTGGCATTTTCACATTATAGTATAGGTTAGGTTAGTTAAGGTACATGGTTGGCAGTGATGTAGTGAAAACAAGACCATTTGTTGCAATTTTCACCTTTTTGCATCAACCGAACCTTAGTGAATCCCTTCCCTCCCTCCTCCCCCTAGTTAGATTTTTTTTTAAGGTGGTAGAGGGTACCATTCTTCAGGTGATCCATAAAGTTTAAAGTTGCAAATGATCCTGTTCTCGGTCACAACTCCAACATCACTGATAGTCGAGATCAGAAGTGTAAAGTATAGTACTACTGTATTGTCTTAGGGTGATGTACTGGATAGCCATTTTGTTTATCGCTTTTCAAGCTTCTGATATTTAAAAATTTTCATTCAGTTTGTCATACTTTTATTTTGTTTTCACATATACCAGCCTTTCCTCTACTATGGTGCTGAGTGGTTGGTCAGGTGCTGGATGTCTTTTAGCATACATTGGCTAGTGGGTCAACTAACTCACATGATAGGATGCCATTCCACCCAGGGTTCGTTTCAATATCAGCAATTAAACTTCATAGTGCACTCATTAACTGCCGAAAGTATAAAGAATAGCTAAAGGTCATGTATAGGTCATGCATTGTGGAAAATTAATATTTTTCTTTCTTAAATGAGGAAGTCATAACAAATCAGGCAAGCATGCGCGGATTGACCTGACAAGGAGAGTAACTGCATTAATCCCTTAATTTATGGTCCTGACTGAACAAGACAGCACCTGTCAGCCACATACTTCAGTCCTTGATACCTGGATTAAATAAAATTCAAATAATTATATAAATACCATGTAACCATTGCAAGACCAAGTGACTCCAGCAACCCTATGAGCTCTATGCAACCCCATTTGGGGTCACTGGGCCCTGTGTTTGGGAACCACCAATGTAGGCCATAGATGAGTGTTTCTGAATACATACTTGTACTGTACTGTTTATGCTCCATAAGCCAAATATGTACTCATAAACAAATTCAAACTAATGTATATTGTTTGCATGCACACAATGCAGTCAAACAGTTGAGAAAAGTATGCTCAAGGATATTAATACAATTCATTTAGAAATGAGAAACTTTTCTAGTACATAATAGAGTAGAACTGGTTTCCCTTCTGCTACATTAACCTTACACACACACACACACACACACACACACTGTAGTACAGTGAGACCATAACTGAATGCACTTGCCTGTGATGGAACAAGCAGTAGTTAGAAAAGCATCCTGGCAAGAGGTGGGATAACAAACCAGATGCCGACTGCTAGAATCGTAACTGCACCTGTCTGGCTATCCTGCATCATAGCAGTAAAGGCTTGTAGTAATGTTGAAAACAGCATACTAAGCAAGTATTATATACCCACTCATATCTTATATTCTTTCTTTTCAGTCTTACAATAACCAGCCAACAAGTTACTCTCGTTACAGCTACTGAACGTCCTCGTGCGGCCTAAGTTGAACATTTCTTTTGAGGCGGCATGAGTTGTAAGTCGTGAGAATATTGAACCATTCTAATTCAGATAATTTTGGTGGTTATGAAAAGAGTTAACAACTGTTATTCATGTAAAACTTTCTTTGAGTAAAGTATAAGAGATGCTGAAAGTCAGGAGCATCATGAGAACAGTTTGTAACATAGATCCCAATTTCTATGATGTCTCATTATTATTCTGTGGTGCTCACACAGATGAAGATGCTGAACGATGTGTGTGCACACAGCATACGTCTTTGTGATCACCATAAATGACTTTTAACCAAACTTAGGTATGTACAGTCTAAAACAACTATCTGGGCATACTTTGTGAAACAATATGAGACCATGGACGATAAATTTTGGTATATGAGGGCTGTCACTAGTCAAGTTTGGAGCATGTCGACCCCACCTGCCCAGATAGTTGTTTTTAGCTACTGTACATATTATGTATATATAGTAACAAGATCTCAGATGAGTTCCATCATCAGTATTTGTGTCATTAGTGTTTAGTTACTCTAGAGTTATGGCCACTAGGACTTTGCTGCAGTGTGTTGAGGGATTTGATAATTTTCACTGATGAACATGTAAGTACCTGGATATTATATCAGTAGTTTTGTATTTGTGGGAATTTATTTGCCATTAATAGTTTTAACATGTAGTAGTGGGTGGAGAGGTAAGGTGAGATGGTAGGGAAAGCTTGTCATAATTGTACAGATTGTGCATGAGGTGGTTATTTGCATCAGAATAAAATTGTTTTTGCAGATTTAAATATCTATAAACCTTTTATTTACTCAAGAGAACTAGAATTTGTCAGAAAAAAACAGGAAATTATTGTCGAAGAAAACATTTTTCATAGAAAATGGGACAGTGGGTCACTGCTGACTCCTGTCTCTCCCTGTGGATTATCATCATCTTTGACTGCTGGCTGTGGTTTTGGGTAAAGAACTTGTCCAATGTGGTTTGTCATTGACAGGGCACTTTCAGCGTACAGCTCTTATATCCCCTCATGGTATTCTCCAATTCTCTTGTAAACTTGAGGCTGCATTCACATCTGGTTCATGGGTCTCAAAGGTTGCATCACGTGTTGCAGTTGACCAATACCTTTGGGCAAAACCTTTGTGTCATTTCACGGGATGTAGATACAACTTCTGTACAGGTGTCCTGTTCTTCAGCAGCAGCTTGCTCCTCTTCCATTAATATTAGATCCTCATTGGACAGATCCTCTGTGTGACTAACAGCTCATCTAAACAAATCTGATCTACTCTTGAACCCTGCACCATTTGCCAGAGTCACAATTTCCTGCTGCACCTGATCCACGGTCTGTCCCAGAAAACCTTGGAAACATTCTGGCAGATGTTCTTCCACACCATTCATAGTTCTACATTTGACCTTATCAAATGACTCCTCAATGTTATTTACAACATTCATATGTTAAACTTCTATAAAAATCTTGGACTGATTGCTGATCCTCACCATCAATTGCAGCTATAAGTTGTCTTAAGTCAAGATAAATAGTATGCCTTATATTTGGCAATCACACCTTGATCCATAGGCTGTAGTAAGAAAGTCGTGTTCTTGGGCAGGTATTCAACCCTGGTATTAGGTCAAAAGTCATTAAAGGTGGCTGGGAGCATTATCAATTAGTAACAAGACTTCGTTGGTTGCTGTACCTTTCTACTACAGGAGAGAAATAGGTTGTAAACCAGTCTTGGAAGAGGCTGCCAGTCATCCATTCTTTTCTATTGGAGTGCCATATTATAGAACATAGATTTGCCATATTCTTTGAAAGCCCTGGGATAATCTGAGTGGTACACAATCATGGGCATTAGTTTGAAATCTCGTGCTGCATTACCCATGACAGGAGCACACGATCTTTGGAAGCCTGAAACCAAGGAGCTGTTTTCTCCTCTGTTGAAATAAATGTTCCTGCAGGTATACACTTCCAAAAGATGCCCGTTTTATCAACATTGTACACTTGCTGTGGTGTGCATCCATCAGCCTTAATTATAGCTTTTAGTTCAGGAGGATAATTTTTAGCAGCCTCAGTATCAGCACTGTTTGCTTCACCTACCATTTTAATATTGTGTAGGCCTGAACATTTTTGTTTTTAAACACCCAAACTACCATTTGCTGGCATTAAGAGTTTTTCATCAGAACTAGCATTGTTCCTGGTTTAAATTTGCAAACAGACTCTTAGCCTTCTCTTGGTCCTCAATCCATGCACCAAGTAAGCATTCCACATTTATTAAAAATACCACCAATGAAAATATGCTTATCTCCGTATTCAGTGGGTTTTAGTTCTTTGAAACTGCACGAACCGTGAAATTGCAAATATTGAATTTAATACCTTATGGAAAAATTTGGGTATACCCCGATTATCATTTTGTCACGATACAATAATCTCTCCCTTAGCGGAACTCTCCGATAGCGGAATTGATTTTTCTCAGAAAATTGTTCCAAACCGAATTTTCTGTAAAATCCGGTTTTGGGAAAAATTTTTGAGGCACCTTTTCCTAATCCGATTTTAATTTTTTTCCAATACCCGTTAAATTCCGGGATGGGGAGTTTCGGTTGAGATGAAAATCTGGCACATTTTCTGTTACTTAGAACATTTTTCCTTTACCGGAAAGTTCCGGAAGAAACATATTTTCTGGCCAGTCTTCTGTTTCCCAGAAATATCTCATTCCCAGAAAAGTTCTGCATCTATTGTTCTGGCTAACGGAATATCACTATTTTAGTTTAGAAGTGATAAATGTTTGGAGATGGTGTTGATATTTTAACAAATAAGTGTTCTCTTCAAATAATTCAAGTTTGATTATGTAAATACGTAAATCAATGGATATTACTCTAGTCTCCAAGTAAAACGGTTTTATATAATACAGAGCAAAAATTACAACTGTACAATACTCTAAACTGGCTTAGAAATAAAATTACATATATAAAACTATAAAATAAGAAAAACTGGAGTGCATGGGTGTGAATATAATAATAATAATAATAATAATAATAATAATTGGTTTATTGAAAAAGTTCTGCAGCCGAAGGCTGAAAATATACATTGGACATAAATGACTTATTACATACATTGGTGGTTTAACAAAAATAGCCCGTTGAGAAAGGTAAAGAACATACAGTGAACATACAGATTAATGTAGGTGTTGAACAGCAATAGTGTAGAAACTCCTCCCAGATGGTGTTAGGAGGACCTCCCGTGGTGTAGTAGTTCCCTCACATATGGTGTTATGAGGCCTCACATGGTGTACTAATTCCCTCACAGATGGTGTTATGAGGGGCCTCACGTGGTGTAGTATTCCCTCACAGATGGTGTTATGAGGGGCCTCACGTGGTGTAATTCCCTCACAGATGGTGTTATGAGGGCCTCACGTGGTGTAGTAATTCCCCACAGATGGTGTTATGAGGGCCTCACGTGGCATAGTAATTCCCTCACAGATGGAGTTATGAGGGCCTCCATTGGCATAGTAATTCCCTCACAGATGGTGTTATGAGGGCCTCCGTGGCTGAAAGTTCCCTCACATGGTGTTATGAGGGCCTCACGTGGTGTAGTAATTCCCTCACAGATGGTGCTATATGAGTGGTGTGGTTCCAGGCCTTCCTATCCTGACGGATTAACACATCACTGGTAGTTGGGTCTCACTGGCGTTATCACTGGGTACCTGGGACCTCACTGTGAAAGGTCAACTTGGGTACCACTGTTACTGTTGAGTTGTTCTCACTGACTTAAGCACTGTTCACCTCTGTTTAACACTGGTTCCATTTCTTTCCTAAATGAAATAGTAACTTCTGGCGAGAACTTGTTGATATTCCGTGGGGAGGAGGGTTCAGGGGAGGGAGTTAGTATGGGCCAACATAACAGTTGACCTGACTGCTCCGAGGAAAGCGCCAGATACGTCTTGACCGGTGGTCAAAGATGTGAAAATACGATGGAGGCAGTAACTTTGCATACTCCCCGTCACCCCATCTGGTCCTAGTAACGCAACAGTGCGTAACAGATCGCCCTATCGCTAACGAGCAGAACAGTGGACATTACATGGTTGATGTGCGAGGTTGTAATAAATGCATTTTATGAACCTATGTTCTCGTTTATTCTCTCAAGTCCTGTCAGTGGTAGCAGAGATGGGTGCTAAAAATAAATGAAAAGCATACCAACCTTGCGTATTCCACGATGAAAATAGACATAAGGAAAGTTAACCTTTACTAAGTACTTAATTGGGAAAGAGACATGGGATTTAGATGCCCCTGTCTATTTTGGGTGAGAAACTACTCTTTAAAAAGGTGGGAAATTCGATAAACAATAGATTTAGTTAAACAATTATAACTGTTGAAAGAAGTTGGATCACGACCAGTGCTTTACGATCTACCTTATAAACTTTCCAATTCGGTTGCTTAAGCTTCAGGTTTTGAATGCAGCTACTGAACCAGACGTGTGCTGGTTTAAAAAGTGTCAAGGATGCCTAGTGGAATAAGGATACCTGATATCCTCCCTGCACGTTAGGATGGCACGAGCTAGAGCTCTTAAACCAAAACTGACCTACGCGATGGGTCAGACACATTCGGACCAGGGCATGCCCAGTACTTAACTAGTTTAACATCGTGACCGACTGAGTTGCTGACTTTTATCACGCGTAGGGTTTTATCAACAATAATGGCAATGCATTTAATTACTGCCAAGGCTGAGGACCACTTAAAGATTAGTACCAGTTAAAAAATAAAAAAATTACACCAATAACAATGTATCGTGGATAAGGGTGGTGGAAAGTTACTGGAGAATTAATGTTGGTTATAGTTTACAAATCTCTTAGCTACAGAGTAGGTATATTGAGCTGGAGGTTAGGATTATTTAACCTTACCTGGTTTATTTTGGATGGCTAGTATTAGATATCAACACATTCCTTAAATAAAGTAACTAGTTGTTTAGGGGGCGCGAAGTGTTCCAAGAAATTATTGAAATTTTCATTAAAGCGGCCTTTTCCTTACCTCGGCGACTGCACCACTTACCTCAACAGACTTTTTCCCCTCCCTCTCAGCAAGCAGCCTTTTTTCACCACCAGGCGGCCTTTTCCTTACCTCACGGCGGCCTTTTTCCATCACCTCTGAAAGCCCTCACCTCTGAGCAGCCTTTCCCTCACGAACGGCTTTATATAAGGAAATTCACATCCAATCATAGATTAATGGGTGGTTTAAACCAAGCGTTTACTCTAATAGACAGGAGGCAGAAACAAAACTTACAATTTCAATTAAAATTTTATTTTATAAACAAACATATAAAAGTATTCATTAACGTAAATAAGAGCACTCAAAAAACCTTCCCAACCACCAGGTTTGTCATCAGTCGACCACATTGCAAAACAGGTCTATCTTGTTCTGGCTGAAGCTGAATTAGACTTAGAGTTCACCACAGGCAGACTATATCAAACTCAACCAAAACAAAATCGCAACCACACGAAGTTGGATCCTGAAATAAAAGAAAAAAAATTAATACAGTAAATAAGATCAATAACCACATCAATCATACCGTAATAAAAACCCAAACAATTACTAAAATAGCCAAATAAACTAAATCAATATACATAAATAACAACAAAAATTTCACAAAAGAACTGAAGGTTATATATCCTTAAAATCACGTTGTACGGACTCAGCTGGAGTAGTGATCCAAGACTGTCATCTTGCTTCGGCCCCAAATATTTGGGACCGTGGCTGGGTAGGGGTTGGGAGGAGGCTGGATTTTGGCGAGAACATCTAACTAGGTTAATGACTGAATCACCGTGCAATTCTTTGCCCTTCATTTGTATTTAATTTTTCTAAAAACAAAACAAAACAAAAACAACACTTGATTATCTCCTTCCTATTGCTAATTTTTATAATTATTCTATTTATCGTTTTTTAACTTTTCACTATAAAGATTAATGAATGGTTTTGAGTCAAACAAGTGTACCAACCATTAGCTGCTTTACAAAGAGTCAGGAGGTAGTTTAATGATTTTAAAAACTTCAAAAGTCAGATAACCTTGATTTTCCTTTGAAAGATTATGAAAATTTGATTTCTCTATACTTGTCATTTCTTTCACACCAATACCCATCTGAATCTGTGGGTAATGTTCCTCATTAAACCATGTAAATCATTCAAAAGTGTTTAAGGTTCGTAATAAAATAAACGTATTCAACAAGTGTCCGCCTGGATTTTTTTGCATTCTAAATATAACAATTAGGTATTGGCTCTTAGCAATGGGGCGATTTTATCCTTTGAAGCAAACGCTACAGATTATGGACCTTTTATCTAAAGATCTTGACAGTATCTACTCCAGAAAAGGAACAAAAATACTTCAATTTCACACAGAAGATCTAATAAGTTTCACACTCTTTAAATGCAACCAGGCAGTATTTAGTCACCCAGGTCGTATATAAATACCACCAACATATAAACTGCTAACGTAACAGTATTGTTAGTGAATATAGTTAAAATACTTCATAGTTTGTAGTTCTGTATAGATCCGCAATTCCTAATTATCCCAATACTATGGAATTTTCTTTGGTTCCCCCAAGAACGAAGTAACATTTCCTTCTTGTTGAAATCGTGAATTCTTTACGTTTTCAGTTATTTCACACCAAAACTCCTTTTATGTTGACAGATTATCTTGTCTAATATAGTTTTATTTAAATGGTAATAAATGATTATTCAAATAGCGATTTTACATTTCAACATAAAAAAGTAATAAGGAATGTTGTGGAGGTAAGCGCCATCTATGAGTTAACAGCGCAACTAAACCTTCATCACGGGATTTACAGGAGAGTTTCTCATCTGGTGGTTCAGGATCCATCACCAGAAGAGCCACTAGACCAGAGAACCAAGATAGAGGACGATCAAGTATACAACAACCCGAGAGTCCCAGAAATATCCTCTTGAAGCATCGGTAAGATATATAACAATAATTCAGAGTAGTTGTTGGTGTGTTATTGCAGTAGGACAAAGTTTATTTAATGGTTAATTTAGTCCATTGTGTAGGGTTGTCCAGTGGTGGTGGTGACAAAAATTATCAGTAAATTTTAACTTGTTTACACTATGTGACATCAAAGTTGAAAGTATGTTTACTGATGGTTTCTGATGTTATGAACGAATTTGACCTTCATTTCTGGTGCAAACCAATAATTTTGGTGGAAGCAGGAAAATGTTTTGTTGAAGAAATGTGTATTGTTCGATGATTTAGATAATGTTACAAACTTGAAAGTAAATATTTGTCCATTGGCTCTCCTCAGCTTTTGTACGAGAATAGGTTTTTCCGACCTTTCAGTGTATTACCCAAATATGATAAACTCTTGCAAAGTAGCGGTTTTGCAAAAAAAAAACATTTTAATACACCAACAAACTGCGATAAAATTTTTACTAAGACAGAGTCCGTTGAGGGTTGACCAATATGTTTTCTATTGTATTTCTGGTGTGTTTTAAAATTATAGATTTTGCCCCCAAAAAATATTAATGGGAGAGTCTGGAATTCAAAGGTTTTTGGGTGGGAGCACAGAGTCATCTGACCCTATAAACCCAACCCCTGCGCCTACCAGAGACTCTGCCCTGGACCCGGGAGACCTAACCTGACCCTGGCTGGGGCAGACCACCAAATAAGCCTAGCTTAAACTAACCTAAATGTTTTAGATAGTTTAAAATTTTGGGGCGTGCGAAGTGGGATGATTTCAGTCAGCATTGTGCATGCGATATGCAGAATAACATCTCAAAGACTAAAAACACAAAATCAATTATCATTCACCCAGATTAGCAATCAGAAGTCGTTCAATTGGTTACAACTTTGAGGCGCTATGTCCGAAAGTAAAATAATACCAAACACGTGCAAAAAAAAAAAAAAAAAAAATGGGGTAAAAATTGAAAAAATGCCAATAAAAACTTTTCTCTCATTCTAAAAGGAAGCAATCAGCCTACTAACTAAGAGGAGGTAAGGAGGGAGACAACTAGCGAGATATAACCTCGGGTAAACATAGAAGGAACCTGCAGGCAACCAATGGTGAATATTAACCCAATTTTCATCTATGATGTTTCCTCATAAATGACTTAAATAAACCAGGAGGTTAGGTAATTTTAAGCACCGGAAAACACATTACTCAAAAAAAATTCATTGTTGTTCACTTGTAAAAATCCCCTCACCCCCTCATCTCAGGAACTAGGCTATAAGAATTAGGTAAAAGTGTTCAAAACACAAAACCCATAGAAAAATAGTTTGGTTCACTACGCCAACCTAACTAACCTAACCTAACCTAACCTAACCTAACTAACCTAACTGACCTGGTGTGTACCCGGCATATGAACATCGTATACAATTAAAATGTTAAATATCTCATATATAGTTTGCACCATAATGCCATTGAAGATTGTACTATAAAATTCCTGAGATTAAGTTTGAAGTGGCAACAAGTGAAATAACAAATATTAGTTTTCCTATTGTATACTGTATTGTGTTTGAATCAGATCTTTCATTTATAATTGAGCCGTTATGGATATACAGCCTCAGTTAGGACGAGTTTGATTTTTCTTTGTTATTTCCACAGGTGTTCATATTATAAGGTATTTAAAGAGGCAACATTTAGTGAAATAACCACAGTACAGTACTGTATAACAACCTATTATAATCAAGCAAAGACCTACCTAACCTTACACAACTTCCTAGCCAGGGGTTGGACCTGCTATATTAAACAGAAAATACTTATTTTGATATGTGGTTCCAATGAAATAATTTTGTCATGGTATAATTTATGTATTTGTGAATTGTGAATGCGCTCCGACTCACGGCTCGGTTATAAACAAACGGCGAATAGGCAGATTTTTCGGAGAGTATTACGGCAAAAAAGTAATTATTGCATACAACCACGGCGATACGTCATTTTAGTGTCGTGTGATAATTTTTCCCGTACTCCCCAATTTCCTCATTCTTCATGCACCTACCCACTACAAGTGATTTATGATCATAGCTAGAAAAAAAGTAATAAATGAAGTACATTCATTACATAACGCTACGCTGGGTTATGTAACAGAGATACCTGTGAATGTTAAAATAAAACTCATAATATTATTGAGAAGCTTTGACCTGTGTTGGTCCCATCCACGAAATGCAAACTTACTTATTGGATCTTGCGTATGAAACCGGGTTTAACCAGATCAGTTTTTTGTCGTCACCACAAAGGTTAGGTTAGGTTTTCAATTTTATTTATTTTTTTTTCTTATATGTTCCGTGCAACACTTTGGAATATTCATAGCTGTTGGTAGTATAAATGGAAATGAAAGGTCATATCTATTTATTAGAAAAAATACAAAGGCAAAATATAAAATTAAAATTATCGTTTGATGAAGCACTTATTTTCCGAAGGTCGAATAATGTCAACTTCTTAACCCTAACCTAAATTCGCTGTATTAATAAAATGATAATAATACCGAAAACCTATTCGTTAATTAATTTCTCCGCATATCTGATAATTTGAAAGCTTGATTCCAGGCCAAATAACCATAAGCTATTTGGCCCGAGGACCTCTTGAGGTAATATCTGGAATTTTAATGGGGGATTGTGAGTCAGGATGGTTGTGGACCTCGCTTAGTCATTACCTACAGTATTAATTAATTGAAATTTTCTGTGGCCAAAAGTATTTACTGCTGGTTTGATTTTAGATCCGGTCAATATCAGTGGTTATTCTGTGAATACTGATGTAATAACTTCTATAATATAATACAATGGTTTACTGTGTGTTTCCAAGTGTAAGAGACCAGCCAACACATATCTGTGTAACTAGTTTAGACTTAACTTTGCCTGGGCAAGTCTAATTTCGTATATGACGTTAGCGATCCTTGGCCGAAACACACTGATGTGTGAGGAGGTAAAGACTCACTTTCTGCTGCATGACATCATGTTGTTGTCATTAGGTGTACAAGCTGAGTGTAGTACATAAATGTGTGTCCACATTTATGTAAATGTTTGTGTGTCCTAAGTCATGTCCCATTGTGTCGGTGAGTGCGTGACATCTCAAACTCTTAGCCCCAGATTCCGTTTTTCCATCCCTGCAAAAATTTTGAATGTGACTTTTATTTTTGTGTTTTTCTAAAATGCAATGCCTGATATATTAATAATATTTAGCTTCGTTTTCCAAGCATTTCATTGTTTATCAATTACTGTGCTACTTTTCTCTTTTATCTACTTGTATGTTATGTTTCACTTCCAGTTAATTGACTTTTATTTGCATAGTTGTGAAGAAGACTGCATAGTACCAAGTTTGAATTTTACACAGTAACAATTGGTACAGTACTTTATCGTCAAATAATATTTTCAATTACTTTCTCGTCACCCGCAAAAATGGACCTGAACCTTTGGACCCTGATGTGAACTTCGATAGAAGTTGGCTGGACACCAAAGTTAACTTTGTACCTGAAGTTAAGTGGACAACCAAAGTGAACTGGACCTGAAGTTAGAATTGGACCTAAAAAGTACTGTATGGTATTTTATTTAACTTGTTCTGGTACTTTGTGAAGATATTAGGAAGGTTCTACAGACATTCCCAGTTTTAGAGGTATTAGCAAAAATTTATTGTAAGAAATCAGACAGAATTTTTCCTATAGACTCACATTATAAAGCAAAAATACTTTTCTACAATAAAAAACCTTCCCAAATTATGTTCAGTCCCCAAAAGCATTGATAGATTTTCTATTAGTAAAATTTGAAATAGTAGATGAAATACTTTTTTATAGACTTCAGTGCATCAGCATAAGGATTGTTTTACTGCTCACCATATCAGCAACAACTAGAGATTGGGGAAGGTCGTCCTTGTATGTACTAGATACTTCATTATAACAAAGAAATCCATTAAGCTATACTAATACTGTACAGTATATTTATCGTGCTGAAAGTTAGAAACCCAAGGCATATGTAAACAGGCTACACTGACTGTCGATTACAATAACACCGAAATATACATAGATGGAAGAGTTTCGAATATCATAACTGAGACAAGACCTCAAAGTGGACATTTCACCACTATGTGGGAGTAACAGGTTTCAGTCATACCGGTTAACAATATACTTACTAGGTATTTGTTGACGTCGTCTGATTTATGAAGAGTGACTAAACAAATAATTACTCAATATTAAATTGAACAGTTGCAGCAATAGACAATTTTCGCCGCCATATATTGGTCTAAATGGGATCTACCAAATATTACTAACTAATAACCAAATGGTATTGGTTTTTAACACCAAAAATAAGATTTGAAAGGAGTTAATAATACAGTTGTTTCCTGGAGCCTAACCCGTGATACTGTGGTAAGATTTAAACAAGCTCGAATCGGCGAGCTATCTCACGTTACTTATACCCTCGTCGTGAGGCCATAGCACCTCTCATCTTATAACCTTCCTGATAATTCCTCGCTCCATTGATATAGATCACAACCGATACGACTGGCACGGCGCGTCGGTGTCCATTTAACCACGTACTCTTAATTCGTAATACTCGATCGAGAGCATGTCCCGGAGATTCACGTCATGGAAAAACATCTATCTCATTCGTGTTCAAGGTCCGTAGATGTGCTTCACCAACATTTCAAAAACAGTTTGTGTAGCATTGCTCAGAAGCGAATCACATCGACCCTTTGGCTACTGATATTTTTGGGGGAGCGACATTTTACTTGATTATAAAGCTTAATATAGGAGCTCCTCTACCCGACAACGAGTCCACGTTCTAGGGTTGATGGCGGTCAAAGTTTAATCCTGGTAAGGATGTACCAGCCCACAGTAGAGGCTATATATACCCAACTGTCCCGGCTCACACCCTTTATGGTCGTCATTTTAGTGTCACGGGTTTATTAAGTATCTGGGAAGTCGAGGAGGCGTCTGGCCACTTACACCCGGACATCACTGATCTCGGGTTGGCATGCGTCGTCAGTAGTACATAGTTTAATGTAGCTTTTATGTTTACAGTAATTAATTTGCTACAATTAATTGAAGAAATAAAAAAAAATCTTGTGAGCAGTAACGTATTATTAATTCTGAAGTTGGCCCAGGTAGAATTTTGCCTACTGGAGACTGCAACTTCACATATAGGTTGTAGGATGAATATCTAACTATTTTTCAGAAAAAAAGGTGCCTCTTATATGCCATAAAATAGGGTAATTGTGTGTTTTATACTAGTTGAGGATAATTGCTGATTAAGCTTTAAAAGGCAAAAACCAATTTTGTTAGGAATAACTTTTCAATTTTGGTGCCCTAACTAGATGGGAACTACTTCTTGTATGACAGAATTTGCTCTGGTTCATTTAAAAAGGCAAAAACCAATTTTGTTAGGAATAACTTTTCAATTTTGGTGCCCTAACTAGATGGGAACTACTTCTTGTATGACAGAATTTGCTCTGGTTCATTTAAGAGTTTGTTCATCTTCTTAAAGGGAAATTGTACCTAAAGTAGGTCAGGTTAGGTTAGGTTTTGAATTATGTTATTGATTAAATGTATTTTTATGATCTGTTTATAGCCAGTCAAAAGTTAGCAAAAGAGTCACAGTACATGGAAGTTATTGCTGAATGGCAGTTATCTCTATACAAGGAATTATTTCAGAAAATTTATCTCGATTCCGGGCTTGTGAACGATTTTCCGAGTTTGAAATTCGGGTGCATTTTCTGGAAAATATAGAGAAAAATTGCGGAAACTCCTCAAATCACTCCGTCCCGGTCCCGGGAATAAATTATCGGGGCATTCCGAGAAATTGCATCTCGTTCCGAGCCATCCCCACGTGCCAGGAGTGTGGTTGGCCCAGCTACTTGGATCCCTTGGTTCACATTCTGCTGCCATTCTAGAAGGTTGTTCCCTCACTAGCTGGTGTTTTTACATACAATTTGTGTTATGCAGTGCTGTATCAGAACAAAATCAGCAAAGAATACTGTGTTCAAGCGGTGTAAAAAATGTAAAAAGTTATTACAGTTACGTATACACACTGTACTGCACATTCAGTAAGAAGGAAACACTGGAGCACCTTAGCTTTTGCCTTTATTCAAGACATCTTCAGGTCATGAGACCTACTAATCCCCCACCCCAACAATGGGTGACCTGATATTGCATGAGCTCAGGTCAGTAACATGACCCACTAATCACCCACCCAACCTCCATCTAAAGTGTAAGATGTCATTACAGTTATGTATTACATTGAGTTGAGTGAACAGTGTCTGCCTATTTAGGTTCAAGACAACAGTATCTGCTGGTGAGTACAGTATATACAGTTTAGTAATAGTATACTGTACATTATTTGGTTTACAGCATTAACAATATTGTAGGTGTACAGTGGTGTTTGTGTAAATAGATACAGCTCGTGTGAGATGCTCTGTTTAAACTCTGAGAAATTTTCCTCTGAAGGGTAACACACAACTCCATTCATATAGAGTTTTTGTTTTTTTTAATATATTTATTTAACCAAACTTTTTGAGAAACTATTCTGGATTATTTGGGTAAAAAAAGTGTAACTTAATTAGAACTGATTTTATTGACTCTGGTGTCAACATTTCTCAAGTTTTTTATATAAATGCTCATGTAGAAATATTTTGTTGAAGGATATCTTATTGGAAATGTTTGAAAGAGAATTTATTCGGAATAATTTTGTTATGAAATTCAACTGTAACCTAATTAAAAGTTTAGAACATGCTGTGAGGTGAGGAGGAAGGGAAAGGGGGAAACGACCATTGGAGGTAAAAGTGACCGCACAGACACCATCCCCCCTGCAAAGTGTTGCTCTCACCCAGTGCTTGTCACAGACGCCTGCCTCACTCATTTTGTCATTCATGTTACAGTATGTTTATTTGTTATACATTAATTAATAAAGATACGGCAGTAGCGGTAATGCGCGTAACGCTCACCGACACGTCAAAGGCTCGAGCTTTGGGCCGGACCCACGAGAAGGGTGTTATCCAGTGTGACCCTCACTACCAAACATCACGGCTTTCCCGGTCCTCGGTTTCCTCCCGTACTAACACCGGATAGAGCGCCCAAACGGCTAGTAAGCCGATAAGTGGTGAAAATGATGTATAAAAAGAAAAATTATGTGCTTCTTAATACCTTTATCTTTCATATAAAATAGTATACCTGTACTCAGTATATTTTTAAGGTAAAAAACAGTCATCAGGAATGCATCTCCATAATGCAATGATACAAAATTAATTTCTCTAACACAATCAGAGCAGATGTTCTGAATAAATGTTTATGCACTTTCTTGCTAGAAGTGTCATTCATCAAAATTACCTTAGCTTTCGTCTTTATTGAAGACATATTCAGGTCGAGACCCAGTTATCCTCTACCCAACAATGGGTAACCTGACATTGTATCAGAAAGTCAGTAATATGAGACCACTAATCCCCCACCCAGAAATATCTCGTCCCCAGAAGTGCTCTGCACCAATTATTCTGGCTAATACAGTACACACATGGGTACATACAATAGGACCGATTTTCTGTGTTTTGTGTAAAGTATAGGTAATAATTACTGTGATCGAGAAGAAAAAATAAGTTTACATTTTCCATTCCCCTCCATGGCACTGTTGCTGACCTTGTTGCTCTCCTCTAACAGGCCTTTGAAATGCAAATTCAAAACTTCGGGCAGACTCGGTCTCAGTTACTGGTGGAGTCTCGCCCACCTTGCTCTTCGGCTATACATTAGGCGAGTATTTTCTGCACAGTACCTCTCCAACTTGGTATTGTACAAAACATTTTTATATAAAGAATTGTTTTTTCTGTATCAGTAAACCGAGTCAGTTTGGTGTGTTTCTCCTTTATGTTACTGATATGCTTGGCTTCAGATGTTATTCAGTACAGTAATGTGTATGAAAAGATGGTGTTATTTATTGTTATTCTATGCAATTCTTTGTCACATCCCATGCGATATATTTTGCTTCTCGTTTTATCCGAATCCGTTTTTGCAGTCACCGTCGATATTCTCTGGCGAGGACGAGTGTATGGCGATGAAGTTCGCGAACAACTTCCCCCAGCTGCCTCACCCTTCTGTCATTAGACTCATTACCATCACAAATAATCAACCCCTGGAACACCAATCACTCAGGTACGCATCACTTGTTTTATAATTTTCAGAATGTAATGTGTTTGTATTTACACTTTCTTGATGGTATTTACACTTATAAAAGCTGGAAAAGAATGTAGGTATATGCAGTAGCAACTGTTACCTACATTGGACTGATAACAATTTTATGTTAATACACTGTTGACAATGAAGAAAGGTGAATTATAATATCCAATAATGCTGTTAGGTTGTTAATGTTGGTTTACTCTTTCTACATTTAATAAATAGTCGTGCTGATTTTTATCATATTTGTTTGTCAACGTAGAGTCTCGCAGGTATGCCGAAGGTGGCCCGTCACCGACCACACTCTCGTCTCCATCCGTGGATCTCGTACCACGTAAGATTCGGCCATTATTCCGTATTTGTACAGTTCATCGTTGTGTATAGATACATAAGAAGTACTTGTTTACTTAAAGTCTCATGTGCAGTATATTCCATTTTGTTTCAATAGACTATTAATGATTGTACAGTAGTTCCACCATGTGTGGTATCCTCTCACTACTGGCCCAGGACACACGTGCATCTAGACACACCTTTGGCTACTCAACACTCTGCTTACCAGTACACCATACAAATAAAATTTGATCAACATGATATTGCATAAGGGCATATGATTGATTGTTAATACCCTATACAATGGTTGTAAAGATGCAGTGCAGTATAATTATTAGATGAAGGCAGCATTCACATTACAAACTGAACCCACAGAACAAGCTGCCTCGGACAACGGCAGCAGGAGCGCGACCCGGGAGATGACTAAAGTCGGAAGGTCGACACGAGGAGCAACTGCCGTGGAACAACCGTAGACTCTATCACCGCCCGCGGTGGCTTCCGGCACGACACGTTCCGTGCGTTCTCTACAGAGACGGGTCGGTACTCACTAAATACTGCTTTCTGATTAAGATAATTGTTGAGAGTAACCTACACCTAGATACTTTTTTTTTATGGATGCTATTTTATGGATCATTAAAGCTCAGTCAATATTTAATTTAACTGGAGGTCACATTATACGTGTATTTGTACCGTACAGTACTTCATTAAGTAAGAATCATAAAACTTGCCTGATGGTTGACTCACAAAACAATGGTGGTGATGATTATGTTCTCGAGCACTTGAGAAGATGGAAGGTCTCAGTACACTATCATAAAGATTAACAGATACTTTGATGACTATACTCTGCTGTATTTATAAGTATTATTTTTGTCTTGTATTGCTTTGTAAAGGACATGGTAGTTGTGGTGGTTCATATGAAAAGTAATCCAGACCTTGTACAGTATCTTTGTATTACTCTAGTGGATATTTCTTAAGTATTTTAAGTACAGTACGGTAACGGACGATTGCGTTTACAGACGATCGCGGGCGAGGGAGACTCCCCAACACCCCGGACGACACTCGCTAGTCACGAAACCGAGGCCTAGGCAGTTGTCACTTCAGCAGAGTTGGGCCTCCTTGTCTGTTTCTAAGGGTAGGTAACACTCGACACATATCAAGTACTGTACTTGAAATAATTTTACTATTAGTAATGTTCACCTACTGCCTCTCCAGGGTGTCGACCGGTCCGGAAAAGCCGGGGAAATTGACAAATAAACGTATAATTTTATACGAATCGAGTTCAACTTCAAAAAAATATTTTGACAGCAATCTTTCTATAAATTAATGATGTATATAATAGGTAAATAATTCAAGTTTTAAGGCCAAATTCCAGTAAATAGTCGACTCCAATGACTGAATTGTTTGTGTACCAACAGTATCATATTTCATGTTAGTGATCAAATAACCAGATATTACAGGATATATCTACTAATTCTGCAATTATTGTTCTTATAAATAATGTATTTTATTTAATTGGATTATTCCACATATTTATCACGAGTGTGATTTTGTCGGATTTCCGGCTTTTTTTGGAACGTACGGGTCGACCCGCATGAATTGCGTAAGTCTGAGGAGAAAAATTTTGAGGGACGGGTCAAGGTCTTTGTCGACGTTCATCACTAGGCCTAATAATCATCCTGATACTAGCTGGTTAAATAAGAAATGTCCCAATAGTATATACATATTAGTGAAAAGTTATAATTTTGTTGTTATACATACATAATTAATGTACCTGGAAAAATCAGGGAATTTTGTGGCTAGTAGACACCTTGCTCTCCCTCCTACCCCCAATTACCTCTCCATCACTCCACCTAACTAGCACCTACTACCTCTTCCTCCCTCCGTCCACCTACCACCTCCCCCTCTCTCCACATACCACTTCTCCCTCCCTCCCACCACCTACTACCTCTCCCTCCCTCCCACCACCTACCACCTCTCCCTCCCTCCCACCACCTACCACCTCTTGTTCCTTCCACTTGTGTTTTATTAGTTTATTTACGAGCTTTTATAGTATATGATGGTCACCTTACTAATATTGTAACATTTTCTGTGATTACAATTACACTACACACACTTAGTTAAAGTGACCAGTTATTAGTGTTGATGTTAATGGTATAAATATTAGATAAGTTTATTGGAGTTTCCTATAAAAATATCTGACTATAATTATAAAGTATGACTGTCAAGGCTGTTATAAGGGTTTATAAGTTTCATATATCTCAAGTACACGAACAAATAATTTGCTAATTACACCATAGTCGCTCAATGCAAAGCTTATTGAAATGCGCACGGCGAATGTATTTGGCACGAGAATAAATGTGCTGACATACAGAATATACTACTCTTGGGCATATACCTTTCCAATTACTAAAGTTAGGTCCTTTTTTGGATGGTTTGGGACCAAGTGGGCATCGGTAGGAAGTATTGGGGAAGGTGACATCGATTAATGGGTAGACCGTCACAAAGCCGCCCGAGAGGCTCCCGGCTACGAGTCGATTTCCCTGAGGTTTTCCGGACCGACGCGCGACGGGGTTTACGTTGCAGAGATTAAGAAATGGCATATCCCGGTTCAACTACAGACCACGATTAAAGGGACACTTAGGCCGAGAGCTAAGATTCCGTGCCCACTGACTTAGTATGTGGTTCCTCTGCTGTACATTTTGGAGTAACAAAACTACTTAGTTCCAGTCACGTCTTTGGCGTGGGTGGATGTGTTCCTGCTAACTGTTTTAGGCAACTGAATGCTTGGTACAGCAGATTTGGGGACTCATTGTAGGGTAGACTTGTCATACAGTCCACAGTGTTTGCATTAGTATTATATAGTGGTCAGTAGTTAGCACGTAGATTCGGATGTGGGATTTGGTTTAAGGCTACTTGCAGTTGTCTTTGAGGGTATAGTCTGAAAGACCATTTGAGGAAATCTCTTGTTGGAATTGATCACTAGTTGTCCTGTTTTAGGGTGTGTTGGAGCTTGACATAATGATGTTCCTCAATAGATTATTATTAGGTATTTGACGTCTGTTCATAAGGGCCACTCGACCCCTCTCCCACGTCGAGGGCATGCTTCGTATCGGTAACCCGTTAAAAATACACAGGAAATACTATTATATAGATAACGGTAGAGTAATTTCAAATATTCTGCTCAGATGTGGGAGGGAGCTTGAACCTGTATGTAGTTTTTGTTAATTTTGTTTTACACTTGTACATATAGAAAGTGCCAAATAAATCAAAATAAATAATTATTGTTATATATATTGTTTTAAGTATTAATGATTTTCCAATGGAAAGTGTGTGTGTGGCAAATGTATACTGTACATAGAAAGTACACAGATATTTTAGTTAGTTCCCAAGGGATCATCTACATGCCTAACTGACTTTGTATAATTTTTAACAACAATTTGTTCCTTCCAGTTATGGGTCAGAGTCACCATATACAAGTTAGAAACATCATTTTTGTGTGGACCAGTGACACGATAGACCCCGGTTAAGGACATCACTTGAACTATGGGAGGTATGTTTAAGAATCTTTGATAACTCTGTATTGTAATATGTTTGTGAGTTTTTGTCGGTGTACGGTATATACGTAATGGTTCTTTGAAGATTAGGAATGTCTATGGGGTGTGCCTTAGTGTCTTTGTATGAAGTTTGTAGAGGAAGTTGAAAGTTTTAAAGGGAGATTGGAGATTATTAAGCTGTAAATCGTTTCCGAGCGGGTGGCGGACTCGTGTCGTTTACCGTAGCCATTAATGTCGATATTGATGAAATATTAAAGGAAGTGTCGATTGGTTACAAAGAGGGAATAAGACAGGAATTGACGAGTAAATGCGTAGAACGTAAAGATAACGAGGGAGAAATTAAAAGGCTACTCATAATAAGATTTTGGTGGTGTTGCTCGTTGAAATGGAGGTGAAAATGTGGAGACTGAAGAGGGATTGATATTACAAGTGTTATATTGAGAGTACTTGACTTAACATGGAGATATAAAAGTGAAAGTGTGATATATCTGGTATACTGTACAAGGGTTGGATACAATATGAAAAGTAGTATTAAAAATGGGAGTTAAAGAATGTAGTAGTTTGTAATGGAGGATAAAGTCTATATATTTATCTCATATTTTTTCTACTGCATTGCAAGTAGGTGTTAGAGTATCTTGACTATAGGTCAATTTTGTGTTATAAAGGAGTGAAGATTCTCCCTGTTGTGGGGCTGTTTATGATCATATTGTGTTGCGTGGGTCATTGGTGTAAACTAGCTACTGCCCTACAGACTCCGGATGCAACGGTCGGCGTTGCACGGCCATTCCCGCCAGTTTGTCGTCGACGAGGTCTTTCGGACATAACACATCTCTGCGAGCGAGAACCGAGCTCCGGGGCATCTTGCAGTCGTTTGCCATAATTGTACATATTTGTCGGCGGTCATTGTGGAAATGTAGGCGAGCTGTTTTGGGGATAAGAAAGGGCAGTTGTCAGTGATGTTTGCTCTCTGCACATTGTAACGTGCGGTTCTTTGATTTGGACCATTAGGAATCTCCACGGTCAGAACGGCCGTCGACTGCATCGCACGCTACGCCGTGCCGTCGTCCCCGTCTGTCGATTCGGGCACGACGGAATGAGACGAGTCGACGGTATTTAGTTACGGCAGAGGGGCTTTTGTTGCGGGTAGCACCGACGTGGAACGGGGGCATAGGTGTACGGTGCCAGCAGCTGTCCCATTGATTACTGTATTGTAGTTACAAATGGCACTTTACACATAGCGCAGTCACGAAATAATACACTCTCGTTTTATGACGCAGCAAAAAATGAGTTCGGTAACCCCGTAACGGGTAGTCGACGGCGGCCGGGAGGCGCACATTGGCAGCGCATCTTAATTTGTTGCAAAGCTATTGGGAGATTGGTGTGTTAGGTGGGTTTTTTATAGGATCTTGTGAATATCATTAAACATGGTAAGTGATATTTATTTGGCTTCAGTTGCTATAAGATGAACAACAACTGCCAAATGAACTCCAATTTAGTTATCATTGTTTATAATTTTAATAATTTGGCTAGTTATTTTCAAAGTTATCACCGAGGCGAGTATTTGGCGGCGACAATTATCCGGGGAGAACAAACGGCTTCATTTGACTCGAAGAAACACTAAAGCTCATCTTTGATATGATGTATGAGATTTATGTGTAGAGTGGTTATTTTGAGAGGCCTGCAGTCTCTTTTCAGTATTTTACCTGTTGTCAGTAAAGTGGCAATAATAGTTGCAGTTTGATACAGTTAATCCAGCATATTTAGTGTTTATTATATTTCCCAAAGGTTTATCAGTTTCCCGTTGTTCACACGAAGCAGCTCTGTTGTCACACTCGGCGCATTCTCGACATAATGCCCCTCGGTCTCCCGGCTCTTGCACGTCATCGGTACGCTTATTGTTTTTATGTCAGAAAATACAGAGCTTGCTTTAAACTAATCACTGGGTTCATGTTTTATATTAGTTTGGAAATAAGACGAAAAATGTTGGTAAATGAAATATTTAGTATGTGTGCCGAGGTTATTGGCAGCGAATAATAAATGAATCATTTATCCTTATGTACAGTACTGATATTTTAAGACTAATTGTAAGCCTGTACATACATTCTGCATACAAATAATCAGTTAAAAGTGAGGCTAAAATGGGGTTTTGGCTGGTATTTGTTTTTAATTTGTTTATTCTATAGTTAAATGTTATATATACACCTTGGTAACAGTCATATTCAGTTTAAATATGATCAATTTGTATAAAAAATGGTTGTGGAAAGGTGACCAGTCTATAATGGGGATGGAAAATTTAATTAGGATTTTATACATGGAGCTATTTAGTGGTTGTTGTAGCATCCCATAGGACCCAGGTTTACATTTTTATTGGGAGGAGGGTTTGTTTTCCTTGATGTCATTGGCGATAATAGCCAAGGCCCGTCTCGAGTAGCTGTACCCTTCGTGAAGCTGTTTTGTAATGTATGACATAATGTTTAGTGTGTAGGTCGTATTTTTTGCATTTATCGGCCCGAACGTCCGGAATATCTTGCCGAGCACTTGGTTGAATATTTTGGTTTTGATGCAGTTGTTTGGTAAGTGAAGTGGAGTGTACCTATCAAGTTTTTATATTGTTGGTAAATGCAGGCGTGTTTTATCTGGCACATTGGACACAGTGGCTCGTTCAGGTTATTGGTTGTCTGGAGTTAAAAGTAGCGTGATGAAGTTGTCGTGCGTTCGTTCTGCTATTTCGGCATCACGAAGTGTAGTGACCCTCCTGTCAAATCATCTTTTCCTCGTCCTCCAATCTGAAGGCATCTTCCATTCTTTTTGTTTAGTTGCTTCTTTGTCTTCATCATTGTAGAGTTTAATGTCATTGTGGGTTTTGTTTACATTATTTTGGTGTGGTTTATTATTAATAAAAGTCTGTAAGTGTTTGCAGAATTGTTTAGTATTTTTTTAGGTGGCAAGGAAGTTCTGCATCGGTTAGCCACATCATACACACAGGTGGAGGATCATTTTTTCTTCTAGTTTAGTTTGATTTGCTATAAGGTCATTTTATAGGCGATACAGTCGATTGGGTATTCGCCAGATACTGTATGCTGTCACATCGGTACCTGTGTGCAGCAGAAGTAATTTGTGTGACATTTTATTGTGTGATAGTTTGTTGATTGTAGTGGTTATGCTTGTGTGTTTTTGGATGGCAAGGTTTATGGATGTGTTCCTGTGTGGTGAAAGGTGTGTGTGCAGGTATAGAAAGGAATGAAGATAGATAGCTGAGTTGGTTTCCAAGGATTTTCTATAATTTGTATATATTTTTACAGTAATTTGTTTGTTGTTTCAGTTATGGGTCCAGAGACATCAATGGAGACATTCTACAGCTGGTGTTTATGGCCTTTGACTTCCTTTGGACGAAGATACTCGTCAACACGGGGCGAATGCTCCTCATGGCGGGATGAATATACTTCTCAACACTGGGCGAAGATACTTTTTAGGCAGGGCGAAGATACTACTCAACACTGGGCGAAGATACTTCTCCAAAGGCGGAGACGAAAGATACTACTCAAGGCGGAGACGAATACTACTCAAGGCAGAGGCGAAGAATGCGACTCAACACTGGAGCGAAGATACTCCTCCACTTGCTTGGGCGAAGATACTCCTCCACGGGACAGAGGCCTCCTCCACACAGGACGAAGATAGATAGTTGTTAACATATGTTGGAGAGGTTGTAGAAGATCTCTATCATTATTGTATTGTGACTGGTTTGTGATGCACATGTCATCTGTCTAGAGTTAGAATGTTGTAATGATGATGTTAATTTGTTTAGGTCTAAAATTTATCCATGTTTTGTTTGTGTTAGTTTTAGTGTAGAGTAATTGTAAATATAATTTTAGCACTATTGTTTTTCCATACTGACGAAGTGAAGATGGAGGATGATTTGGAAGTTGATACATATTGACAGTGAATTTATCCAAGACGATGTCTGCGATCACTAGGCGTTTGCAACATTTTGCTGGCAAGATTAGAATTGTAGACATGTTGGAAATAGATTGTAGCATTTTCAATTATATTCGATTGGGAACTTTGGCATTCACGTCATTTGTGCGGGTTAAAATGTTTTGCAAAAGTGGAAATATCGATCGGAGCGGCGATAAACCGTAAAGTACTATAGGCGGCAAATTGTTCATACGGCTTTCGATATCCCGTTTCATAGTTTTGTAGTGTGTGCCAAACTCAAAAGCACCGCGGGAGTCGCTCCTACCGTAATTGTCGGACGAAAAGGTCACGCGAAGCGGGGGTTAAGGGGACGGCCGTTTACGGGGCGTGCGGATATCCGGGCAAGTCGGTCGCGTTTGATAATTTGACGTGTTATTTAGAAAGTGTCGGAGTTTAAGAATAAGTATCATTGTTTACTTTATCAATTGTACAAAATATTTGGTAAATGATCAGCTATACTGCAGAGTGAAGTTTATTGTATACTTTGGTGTTTATGCGAGTATAGTGCACGAATTGAAACAGTTTATTTAGTCAGAAAAACACAGATACCGAGTGAATAATAATAACAATATTAACATGGCTGAGCCAGTTGAGAACCTGAGCTCTCTTTTAGGCACCTGATATATACTATACATTTATCTCGAGGAAGTATTATGTAACATTTAGTATCATCTGGAATAGTACAATAGCTTGGTGGCAATAAGAACATCTCATAATGTTACCACGGTTATCACTTCAATATTTATTAATTTTATTTATTTATTTATTTATTTATTTGGTTTTTAGTTTATTTATGTAATTTTTTTTTTATATTTACATATATTACAGTGGAATTGAAAAACATCAGTCTAATGGGGGAGCAGTACAACATGGGTTGTACAGTAATAAGGTTGAACAAGAGGACAGAGCTGTCAGGTTTATGTTAAGTTGGCAATTATGTTTATTGCAATGGTAATTACTTATCCATTTACATGATAATTTCTGACAAAATTGTTTTGACGGTACAGTAAAAGCAGGTACTGTAAATATAGTAGGTGTTACAAGAAATATTAATACATAGACTTTATATATTTTTTAAGAGACGATTTAAAGGAAGGGAGCGTAGTCTGTACTCGGATGGGTGGGGTTAAGTTTTTCCACATTTTCACACTGTGATATTTTATGGAGGTCTGGGACTGAGAGGAGTGCATGGGGGTGGTCTTAGTAGCTGTGGGTGCCTTAAGTCGTATCTCCGATTATTCCGGAACCGGAAATAATTATTGTCAAGCGAGTGATTGATAGATTCGTAAACAAAGAAGGCACAGCAGTAGGTGTTAATATCTTTGAATTTTAAAATTTTCAATATAGCAAATTTCTCGTTTGTGTGATCCTGTTTTTTTCAAGTAGGTCATTGTCCGTACAAGTCTCTTTTGTGCAGTAACTGGAGATTGTGTTTTTGAAGAGTCAGAGGCTGGCCCCCCCATATTGTGTGAAAGTGTAGTATCAGGTGTTGGTAAACAAGATCATGGATTTCTTTCATTGCCGTGAGAGCGAGCGACTGTCGAGTGTGATACACGATACCGCACCGTTTATTGACTACTGTGAATGGCTCGTATGCGGTCTGTCCGGTTAAGTTTCTCGTCGACAATAACTCCGAGGAATTTAGTATTTCCTTCTCATTTGAGGATTGTATTATCAAGGTACAGGGGGTCCAAGTCTTGGGGGGTAAGTTTTTCCTTCTGCGAAAGATCGTGTAGTGGGTTTTCTCAAGATTTAAGGTCAGTTTATTACGTATTATTCGGGTCCCGACTTTAGTTAATTCAGGGTTCGTAGTTGTCGTCGAGGAATGGAGGTCCGAGTTGCTGGCATTGAGATTACTATCATCTGCAAATAAGTTGTATTTTAGGAGTGAGCTGGCGTGGACTATATCGTTTATGTACAACAAAAAATAGTACCGGACTGAGAATGGAACCTTGGGGGACTCCATACAAGATTGGCGATGAGTCAGATTGGTGGTTATTATAGCAGATATACTGTATCGTGTTGAACAGATATGAGGTAAACCAATTGTGGGACAGGCCCCTAATGGCATAATGTTCAAGCTTTGAAAGGAGGATGGTTTGGTCGACAGTGTCTAAGGCTTTAGAGAGGTCCAAGAATATTCTGACTGTCATCAAAGGAATTTAAGATGTCATCAGTATAGGATAGCAGAGCACTCTCAGTCGACTGTCTAGCTCTAAATCCAAACTGTAAAGATGTTATTGGCATTGCAGAAGGAATTTAGTGTATTACATGCTAGCTTTTCCAGTATCTCACTCAAGGCTGGGAGGACTGATATGGGGCTGTAATTCTTGAAGAGACCCTTGTTCCCAGTTGTTTTTGATATGCTGGGTGAACTTTAGCAATTTTCAGTTTATCAGGAAAGACACCACTAGTGAAGGAGGAGTTACAAATGTGTAGGAGAACAGGTAGTAATAAGTGGGCTACTTTCTTAATGATGCTCATTGGTATATTGTCTTCGCCTGCTGCTGCATCTTTGGACATTTTTATGATGGCCAGTAATTCATCTGCTGTGACAGGGGATAAGAACAGCTCATTTTGCTGTCTGTTTTGCAGGTCGGCTCTAAATTCCTCGTGGTGATCGGGGATGCTCTCTGTAAGATTTTTGCCAACATTAATAAAATATTCATGGAAGCAGTTGGCAATGGGGGGAGGGTTCCGTTACAACCGAAACATCCATCACAAAAGCCGAGTGGGGGGCCGAAGGCCGAGCTTTCCCGTTCCGAATACAATTTATGACATTCCAGGTCGTCTTACCGTCGCCTTATGCCGACTGGAGCTCATTTGTATAATAGTTACGTCTGGCATTTCTAACCGCTCGAGTTACTCTATTTCTGATACTTCGGGAAGCATCGCGGAAAGTTATGGGTCTTTTTGCAAATTTCCTTTGGAGTTTGTGTTTTTCTTTTATCATTATCTTAATTTTGCTTGTGATATAGGGTTTGGAAATGTATATAGTTTTCACCGACTTAGTTTTGAGTGGGAAGCATTTATCAAAGCAAGCACCGAAGATGCAAGAGAAGTTACGGCCGTTCACGTCAGGGTCGTCGAAGGCAGAGACGAGATCCCGGTTAGCATTCATTAGGTCGTTTTCAAAAAGGAGCACGTTGTCGGTGCGGTAGTCTCTGTATTGGATTGAGACTCCACTAGACGTTTCAGGTCTTGTGGCTGTTTTATACATGGCAAAAACTGGGAAGTGATCTGAGATATTGTTATAAATAATTCCACTATAAATGTTTGAATGAGGTTTGAAAATGTTTGGCGTGAAATAGTTTATAAGTGGATATCGTCATTGGCAATGCGTGATATAATCTTAAGTTAATGTCGAGTTGTAGGTAATGTTTACGAGTTTTATAAAGGGACTAAGTTGTGTGGATTTTTCTTTTGTAAATGTATTCCAAGTTAATTTTGAATTATTTGTGGAGTTGCAATTTTGTTGTTGTAGGTATTGAATAAGTTGTGTTGATATGTGTTTGTGAGATATATTGTAAGTTCAATTTGAGTTAATTGTGGACCTATACAGTAATTGTTTTGTCGGGGTCGAATAATGTGTGCGGATATTTCGTGGGTAAATATATCGCACGGGAGCGAACGCGGAGTTAATTGCGGACTCGTAATTGTCGAGGCGGAATAAGTCGCGTGGGGATTTTTGTGTGAGATATATTGTTAATGTCGATTCATTTGTGGAGTTAGATTGTTTTGGTGTTTGTTTGTTGTAATGTTGATGTTGAATAAGTTGTGAGATATATTGTAAGTTAATGTTGAGTCATGTGTGGAGTTTGAATGTATTTATTGTAGGTAATGTTGTGTGTATAATTCTCTGTTAAATATATTGCAAGTTGATGAGGTCGATGAGCAAATAAGTTGTGCATAGTTTTCTTTGGTAAATTTTTCATAAGAAAGTTTCAATGTGTAAAAAAAGAGAGTTTTAAGGTAATGTAGTTAGTTGTTGATTGTTTGAGAAATATATTGTAAGTTAATGTTGAGTCATTTGAATTTATTTGTTGTTGACTTTGGTAAAGTGAATAAGTTGTGTTGATATGTCTGTGTTAAATATATTGGAAGGTAATCTTGAATGACTTGTAACATTTTAGTTGTATAGGTTGATAAAGGAAATAAGTTGTGTAGATTGTGTGTTTAAATATAATATTATATAATTGAAATGTGAATAATTTATGGACTTGAAATAATTGATAAACTTTGTGGACTTTGAATATTTGTTATGTTTTGTTGAGTTGTAAAATGTTGTGGATTTGGAACAAATAGAATAGTTGTCATCCTTTGTGGACTTGGAAATTGTTTTAATGTATGTGGTTTTTGAATAGTTGTTGCCTTAAATTGACTTACTTATAATTTGTATAACTTGTGTGGACTTAGAATATGTGTATCCTATGTTGAGTGTGAATATTATTTATCCTTTGTGGACTTGGAATTATTTCTATCTTGTTGACTTAGAATATTGTTCAATGTATGTGAATATAGGAAAATGTTCTTCTTTTTTGAATGTAGAAATGTTTTTTTATCCTGTGTGGAATTTTAATATTTCTTCATGTGTGTGGATGTAGAAAATTTGTTGTGGTTTGTGGACTTTGAATAATTTCATCTATGTGGACTTGTAATATTTATATTTTGTGTTGACTTTGAAAGTTTTTCATCAAATGTGGACGTAGAATAATTTGTAATCTTGTTTACTTTGTATGTGTTATCCTGTGTGGATTTGGAATATGTATATGTTGTTGACTTAGTACATGTGTTATCCTGTGGACTTTGAATATTTTCAATGTATGTGGACTTGTAATAATTCGTATATTGTGAACTACGTATATTTCTTATATCCTGTGTGGACTTTGAATATTTTCCTCCTATGTGAACTGAGACTCTTTATTGCTGTATGTGGATGTCGACTATTTCTTATGTTTTGTGGACAGAATATTTTCTATGTTGTGTGGAGTTTGAATATTTGTTCGTGTGTGTGGACGTAGAATATTTCTTGGCCCTTTGTGGACTTGTAATAAGTTGTATCTTGTTGACTTGGTATGTGTTATCCTGTGTGGACTTAGAAAATTTTGTGGATTTAAAATATTTGTCAATGAATGTGGACTTTGAATAATGTGTATATTGTGAAGTTAGTATATTTGTTATATCTTGTGTGGACTTTGAATATTGTTTGATCCTTTGAATATTTGTTGCTCTTTGTGGACTTTGAATAGTTTCTATGTTGTTGAACTAGTATAGTACGTCTTATCCTGTGTGGACATAGAATATTTTTATCCTTTGTTGACTTCGTACATGTCTTATCATGTGGACCTAGAATATTTTGTATATTGTGAACTTAGTATATATTCTGTGTGGACTTTGAGTATTTTCATCCTATGTGAACTTAGAATATTTCTTGTCTTATGTGGACTTGGAATATTTATCATCATTTGTGGACTTGGAATAATTTCTATATTATTGACTTGGTATGTCTTATCCTGTGTGGTGTTTGGAAATTTTGTGGACATAAAATATTTGTCAATGAATGTGGACTTAGAATATTTTCCGATGCTTTGTTTACTTCGAATAATGTCTCTTATTATGTGAACTTAGTATAAGTTCTATCTTGTTGACTTGGTATATTTCTTATCGTGTGGACTTGGAATAATTTTATCCTATGTAGACTTAATGTTTTATCCTGTGTGGACTTGAATTGGAATATTTATATCTTGTTGGCTTGGTATTTTGTTGTCATGCTTGTGGACTTACAATATTTTTTCCATGCGTGTGGACTTATAATATTTCTTCCATGCTTGTGGTGTTAGAATATTTCTTTCATGCTTGTGGTTAGAATATTTCTGCCATGCTTGTGGACTTTGATTTTTTTTTTCTTTTGTGAACATAGAATGTTTTCATCATGTGTATGGATATAGAATAAAAGGAAGCATAATATCAACATCTTTATTTTTCACAAGTTATCCCATTTTGGACATAGAATATTTTTGTAATGTGTATGGACATAGAATAGAAGTAAACATAATGCCAAGTTCTTTATTTTTCCTAAGTTACAAATTAGCCCATTTTGGACTTAGAAAAAATCCGAGGGGTGTTTGTCAAAACCGGTTATCTTAATAAGATAGGCCCCGGCCCACATACCATACCTTTCCTTTTATAAGTGTTTGTGAACCAAAAAAACCAAATTTTCGAATTGAAAAGGGGGACTTGTTCTAAATGGTTTTTATGCTATGTTGTAATATAATTTACTCGCAAGGCTCCGCAACAATAACGTAAGTGTTTACATTATGTCGTGGATTGCCAAGACACAGATATCGTGTCACAGAGCAGTGCTCTGCCTTGCAAGCAAGCATATTACAACAACAAAGAACAAGTCCCCCAATTCAATTCGAAAACTCAGTTTTCTCGGTTCACATACCAACACCACATGTGTTCCCGTGTACCTACAACACCACGTGTGTTCCCGTGTGCCTGCAAGTAAAAGGAAAAAAACACCACATGTGTTCCCGTGTACCTGCAAGTAAAGAGAAAAAGAGCATTACATTTCGGTAAAATAATTACATTTCACACAAAACACCAATATATTTCAATCCAATATAATACTTCCCACAAAATACCATTACATGTCAATCAAATACATTACTTCACACAAAACAACACTTTACATTACCCGCTATGTTCACGGCGATCCTGGAATCCTTCCTTCTTCTACTGCACCCACTCTATTTCACATCTCACTCGATAAAGGACAAGCAAAACTCTATCTTCTCAAATACACCTATATTTCATATACTCTACAATGCTCTGCTGAGCACAAACAATACTATAAGACGCAATCCAGGGTAACAGAGGCGCTCGTCAACAACAGCTGGCCATCACACCCACTTGGCCATTACAAACCTCTTGCACGATCCAACCGCATTCACCTGAAAAAAAATAGGAATTTTCTTTTACATTACTTTTTCAACATAACATTTTCTCTTCTCGCCAAAAACTCAATTTAACGCACATAACTTCACCTTTACTCCATTTAACGCAGAAAAATTCACCTTTACTTCACGTAATGCAAAGAACTTCGCCTTTACTACATTCAACAAACACTTCACCTTTACTCTATTTAATACAGAACTTCGGCTTTACTGTTTTACCTCGGATAACTTCTTTAATGCAGACAAATTCGCCTTTGCTTCTTAACGCAGAGAACTTCACCTTTACTACATTCAACTCTTAAAAACTTCACCTTTACTCCATTTAACGCAGAAAAATTCACCTTTACTTCACGTAATGCAAAGAACTTCGCCTTTACTACATTCAACTCCGAAAACTTCTCCTTTACTCTAATGCAAACAACTTCTTTAATCCTCACAACAGAAAACTTCGACTTTACTACATTTAACTCAAAAGAAGTTCTGCTTTACTCCATTTCACGCACACAACTTGGCCTTTACTCCATTTAACTCGGAAAACTTCCCCTTTAATGCAGACAAATTCGCCATTACTGCATTTACCTGGAAACACTTCTTTACTCTATTTAAAGCAGACAACTTCGCCTTTACGACATTTAACTCGGAAAACTTCGCCACCTTTAATGCAGAAAAATTCGCCTTTACTTCATTTAATGCAAACGACGACTCCTTTACTCCGTTTAACGCAGAGAACTTAGTCATTAATACATGTAACTCACAACACTTCTCCTTTACTCCATTTAATGCACAGAACTTCGCCTTTACTACATTTAACTCATAATCAATTATCCTTTGCTCCATTTAACCAGGAAAAATTCTCCTTTACTCCATTTAAGACATTGAACTTCACCTATACATTTACCTCGGAATAAATTATCCTTTACTCCATTTTTACTCCATTTAACGCACACAACTTCTCCTGTACTCCATTTAATGTACAGAATTTGGCCTTTACTTCATTAAATCTAGAGAACTTCACCTATACATTTACCTCGGAATAAATTATCCTTTACTCCATTTAACGCACACAACTTCTCCTATACTCCATTTAATGCACAAAACTCCTCCTTTACTCCATTTAACACATTCAACTTCGCCTTTACTACATTTAACTCGGAATAAATTATCCTTTACTCCATTTAATGCAGAAAGCTTCGCCTTTACTACATTAAAATCTAAAAACTTCTTGACTCCAAAAAATGCACAGAACTTAGCCGGCACTACATTTAACTCAAAAAAACTTCTTTACTCAATTTAACGCACACAACTTCTCCTCTACTCCATTTAATGCACAAAAATTCGCCTTTACTCCATTTCATGTACAAAAATTCGCCTTTACTCCATTCAACAAACCACTTCGCCTTTATTATATTTAACTCTGAAAACTTCTCCTTTACTTCATTTAACGCACACAACTTCACCTTTACTACGTTTAACACACAAAACGACTCCATTTACCACAAACAACTTCACCTTTGCTCAATTTAAACATCATCAATTCGCCTTTACTCATTTTAAAGCACAAAACATCGCTTTTAATGCGCATAACTTCGCCTTTCCTTACTCACCACATCTTGCCCATTCCAATCAACTACACCACTGCTTTATTACCAACCTAAAACACATGCTTTCACTCCCAAATTCCCACTCCCACGTCATCGCTCCTACTTATAGCCAAATCTACCCACTCAAATTACACAAAACTACTTCACCCCGAGCCCACCACACTTTCTTCAACTTCTCTTGTCTCTGCTCCACGCCTACGTCTGGTTCAGATCACACGTCTCTAATCCCTGCTCACTCCACCAGTCACTGACCACGCTTCTCCCACATTTTCTCCTAACAACTCCGCCACAATCTCCATTCTCCGTGCCGTGCCGTGCCACACTACTCTACCCATGCCAACTATCCAAGGCCAACTATCCCAGGCTTCCCCTCCAGTCCTAATAATTACTCCTCCGCCAATGCCCACCTCCACTCTTCCCACTCAAACTACAATTTACTAAACTTTCTTTCCCAATTCTATTCAAATACTCAAATTCGAAAAACACTACTGTGCAATTCTACTAAATACTGTGCAATTACAATACATATACCCATCTTCAAAATACACAAACTTTCTCTCTACACTTACCTTTTTAATATACACACTTCCTCCATTTCCTATCCACTTTTTCACCCACGCCCTAACACTACCGGCTTCACATTCCATTCAAAATTCGCTTCACGAATTCCCAAATACACTCAATTACTATTTCATTCTGCTAAACCACTCCTGCCTAAAACGACAAATATACACTTGCAACGTATACCCCACACAATCTTCCCATTTCACTTTCCTATAGCCTAAACAAACCTACCAAAAATCTACACAAAACTACCCTAACACCTACCCCATCCAAACTAACGTCCATCAACGATATACATACATCGCTTCCCCCCCCACCAATATTTAGTCCATCTACAACAATCACCTTACTTCTCGGCACTCGACAATTATTTATTTAAACTTACTAACCAACATACAATTCTCTTTATTTACACTAATTACCCATACTTAACAACCCTCCAATTATTCATTTTAAAACTCAATTACACTCTGCCTCTACCCGAACTTGCCTCAATCAAACTTCTTATTAACATACACTATCAATACCATTTCAATCGCACAAAAACACACTTACATACAAACAAACCGGCAGTCCATTACCTTCACTTTCCTCCAAATACATTTTCATTACATTTCACACAAACCGATTACTTTACACATGGATTCACAATATAAACATTCCACCAGAACACTTCTCCGACACCCACCGATAAAACGGGCTTCAACTGTACAACATTTTATTTACCTTCTTCATAAAACTTACATTCAATTTCACCAATCCATTTCCCTCTTTAATTAACACATTTCATATATATAAATAACTAACTAGGTTATCATATCGTACTGCCACTTCATATATCTCTAATTACGTTATGCGTCTTCTCGCCTACCAACAAACAGCCTCGGGAACACAACCAATACAAACACGGAGACCCCATCATTATTCAACTTTTACATAATTAAACTCCATTATGCAAACGCCACTTATTTAACTTTACTCCTAAATTTACTCTTCTTTAATAGATACAGTCAACCATTTACTCCCCACACATTATCCATTCAAGTCACAAATACGCCTCTCCGGAACACTTCCTTCCTTCCTTCGTCGTCTTCCTCCAAACCTCTGAAATAACAAACATAATTTATTTACAATTCAACACAATTATTATTACTAGACACTAAAAATTTTTACACACTTCAGACAATAACTTACGCAATTGCTCTTAAAACTCACTACAAACATCAGCCACCTTCCTCCCCCGTAAACTATTCAATATCCCACTTCCAGTCTCTCCTACACAACTTTTCATAACTCATTTTCTTTACATAATACCACCATTTACAACTACAGGAATACCCACCGAAATTAATACACATTATCAACGTCCTTATGAAACACGCCCAACGCTCCACACTTAACTATTTTTACTCACATACTATCTCTTAACACGACTAACAAAACAAATTACACTTTTGCCCTATTGCTAACTTTAACGTAACACTACAACCAACAAACATCTTTACGTCCTTCATCCAAACTTCACCATTTACAATACACAACTTTCTTTTACATTATACCTTGTATTTAACTACTTATCACACATTACCCACCATTTTTTTCTACCTTACACAAGTCTAACTCCTCCGCGTCTATACAATACACAACCTACACAATGCCCCTTAACTCAACTATGGACACACTTCTTCATTTTCACTCAATCACAACTAACCAACCTTTACCTTCAAACTAAACTATATTATAGACACGCGATCAACGGAACATTTTCCCTCCAATTTCAAATTCTATTTTTACATGTCCCATTCATTATTAAGCTAACCAATTAAACATGCAACACTTGCATAACAAACCGGCCTACATGGACTTCAACAAATAAACTCCTTTTATACATTTCACATACTTTCCACTATTTCTTTCACTTACATTACACAATCACAGCTAAACCTATCGATTTACTGCCAATTCAAGTCTTCACAATATCTTTCACTAAACAAACCGTTTATTTACTCCAAATTACACCACCTTACCATAACTCGTCACCTCTACGCACCCTGCCACAAACTCCTATCGCTCGCCATCACTCCCTCCATTCTTCACAACCCACAACCTTTAACACACCTAACATTCGCCTACACTAACTATTTCATGCTAAATCATCTTCCCAATTTTATATCTTAAAAACTCTGGGTTCATCAATGGTACACAACAGTCTCCTAACCCCTTCCCTTCCCCCCCCCCACATACTTATTCAACTTTTGTCAACATATTTACACCAATGCCACCAGCAACTTTACACATTTTTAAGTTACTCAAGTAAGCCCGTTAACTTCACTATGATACAACAAAATGTATAAGCAATTCCCATTTCTACCCAACCAAGTCTTATTTCTACACTTAATAGTTTTTACACTTTCCTTAAGGTGAAAAACAGGCTCAACCATAACTCATTTACGTACACCCACAAATTAATTCTTTTTCAATCTCACACCTACAAAGTACACTAATACAAACTTTAGTACTCTACCTAAGTACCTTTGTGGGGACACTTCGTTTTTTACCATTCGAAAATTGGGAACATCATTCATAATCGCCCTATGTAGATTCTCCATAAATATATACTCGGATTTTAATTACACTAACAAATATAAAACCAATGCTGCCACACTGCAATTCCGCCACACAAGTAATCGTCCGTCCCTTCCTTCAAACCGTTACAACACTTGCCAAACCACAGTCGCCATTCACCATACGAGGTCAACCACCTCTCTTCCCATTTTACCTACAAAATCAAAATTACATTACACAACTTTAGGGCTATACATTATTAAGAACAAAATACCACTTTTGCTCCAGTCTTTCACCATTTTACACACACACAGACACATTGCATACTAATCAAATAATTCAATCTATTCTATCTAAAACTACCATGACATTCATAGTAAACTTATTATTTTTATATTACTATACAAGTCTTCCTACAAATGCATTCCACTGTAATAACTTAAATTCTTACCACACACTAAACTTATGACAGGATGCTTCAAAATAACAACTACTGTACTCTCATATATCATTGGGAACATCCACTGTAGTGTTACAATTACTAGAACATCTTCCTGGAACCTACAATTAATCACTCTTCCTCAATACCATACATTAAACAATACTTACAGCTGCACTGGCTCTTAGTACATACATCTTCAGTCAATGGCTCATGAAGATTACCCAACAACAATCACAACAGCGCCTCTAAAATATATACAACAAAATTAGTACCAACACAACTACTAATAAAGTTACACCACAAACACTTCCTGCTTCTTAATTTATAATGCATTAACAAAACTCACATTTAATGCACTTTCAAGTTAGTCATCAAAACACATTTCCATTGGTCCATAAATCACAAACACACATGAAACCCAACCTAAAATACTACATCACACTGCAAGGGCACGGGTTCCCTCTTTATGCATCTACACCACCCTCATCTTACTTACTTCTCTTAGTCTTACTCAGTTCCATCACCTATTATTTTGGTAACATGGACATTCTTTTGGTAGCATGGTCCTTCTTTCGGTAGCATGGTCAAGGGTCTAGGCACATGTGTATGGTAATTCTGGTATCAAGTCACTTGGATAGAAATAAACCTAAAATACTGTGGGACAAACGAATACACCTAAAGTACTCCAACAACAAATTTATTATTATGCAATCAATGGGGAAACATATTGTATTAATCATATAACTACCAGGCTCACCTCCTGGGCTTAATGCAAACTCGGTACTTACTCAACATACTCGTTAATAATTAAACTACCATATACAGGGGTCCACTACACAACATGAGATAATTATTTCCATCTAATTATCCCTAACATACATCTTACAACCCTTTCTGTCGACATACACTTCCAACGAGTAACCCAGGGTAGAGCACTGGGGCTCACAACTGTTGTTATTGTGGGGTAGCCAGACACATGGCGAGTCAGGGTCTGGCCCAACAAAGCGGTGGGGCACATTAATCGGGCAGCATCCGTGCCATCGTTTCGTTTGTGATCTCTGTTGGTCATCTACTACATCCGACGCCGTTGTTGAATGATTGCAAGAATCACAATGGGATCTGGAGAAACATTGAAGCAGCGTCAGGGAGCTGAGAAACATGACAACACAAACAACTCTCTTGTCTACACGACACACGTATTTACGTTATATTACTTCTACACTGGGTGAATGACAATTCAACTGTTAAATCATGAACACTGGTGAACACTGATATTCACTATAATTGACTGAATGGCTACACAAAACATACCTGGAGAAACATTGAAGCAGCATCAGGGAGCACTCTCCCTGGCTCATCTTGGGGTATATATACCCCTCAGTTGCCAGTGATCGCTACTCACGCAATGACAATAATTACAAACAAACTAACTGTTACTCATTCAAAGAAGACCCTCAGTTGACAAAGGTCTGGCGAATTACTCTAGTTGATTTACACAGACAAATTCAAGATTGAGCTTCCCAGGAGAAAGTGAAATAAACCACACATTGATAACGGTCTTCACAAAGGCGGGACTCTGGGAAAGAACACAAGTGTAGCGTGTATGGGGGGAAAAACACGTCTTCTCAGGGGTCACTAACTCACTCATGTTTTGCACATGTGGAGTTTAATAAGAATCATTAGTTAAATAGATCAGCAGTCAACGTGACCATGACACCATTTTCTAAATATATTAAGCAACAGTAGAGGTTGCGCATCTCTTATCACAAATTCATACATTACAACTGCCCACAAATCAAATTTTCCCACTTTTTAAGCATTTACAACAATTTGATCATTCATAACATTTTACAAATACATTCAGCCAAGTATATGTGTATAATAATTAAGGCAACACACAGGCAGCTTAACACCGCCACAAGCAGTACAGATAGCAGCCTATATACTCCGGCAATATCCCCACCCAGTTACCCCCTACCGCATTATACATACACACACAGACACACACGTGGTGCATAGGCATTCAAAATTTATCCACAATACAACACCCATGACCCAAACCATTTCACATAACCGACCTGTACTCTATGCCTCTAGTTACTATGCCCCTAAACAAATATTCAAATGAATAACCAACAACCCTCCCAACGCTATGGGAGTCGAGTGTGCATTTTAACAACCACCAGATCCCACCTTCCACATACTCTCAGTACGGAGTGTACATTACCATTAAAAAGGTGGTGCAGCAGGCGATTGGTTACAGCACTTTTAAGCGTCTGCTTCTCCCCCACCAGTGGATAGCTACCATACTTGGTTAGTGAAGACCGTCAGGTGCACCGCCCAATACAGGTAGCAGTCGAGCCTTTCACCAAGCGGGTTACACCACAGGCCTGAAAAATGCCATATGTTTCACACAATATATAATACACCATGCGATAAACATTACAACTTTGTATTAAGCTGCGTCCACACCAGTGTACATTTTGTCGCCAAGAGTAAACGAGTCAGAGTTCGGGCAGGGTCCGGCTGCGTCAACTGGACCGGGTTTCCTCTCCTTATATTGCCAACTAAGTGTACACACCACAACTGTACGGCAGTGTACTGCGCACATCATTCCCAATCCTAAAAATCCCATTTAATTCATAATCCGCTACATAACATTCAATTCCACCGCACTTGTACAATCTCAGAAAACGAGAAACATTGATAAAGAATAACTCACCAACTCAATGTTACCGAATCAAGTGTTGTATTGTACCCAGGTACAGTTATATTACAGTATGTTAATTGTATGTATTCATAGCATTAAGGAGAGCTCAGGGTATCTATAAGATCATTGGGAAGTCTACTTGAGCCGGACAAGTGTGGAATCATAGTTTCAAGGTCATACTATTTACGTCTGTCAACGTGTGGCAAACAACTTCCACAGATATCATAGGAAAATACACGAGAACAGTCATTTGGAAAAGGGATAAACATGTCACAACTATGTCAAGTGTTGGAAGTGACCCACAAATTATACTTGAAATGAAATATCTTGTATGTATCAGTGTAACTTAATACACCTCGTATCCTCACGTGACGTATACCCACAACATGTACAGTGATCACAGAATCTTAGGTCTGTCTTCAAATAGTGCAATGTGTGAGATGACGATCCCCAAATACACTATTAAGTGAAGTGGATATACCCACGCCATGAACATTCGGCTTTTGTTTTAAGGGCAGCGTCCTGGGTACTAGCCTCCAGTTTGCTGCGTTGGTATCATAACCCAATGAATTTACCCACGAACTAGCAAATCACAACATTACCTTAGTGCAGGGGTGGGCAATTATTTTTCATGGAGGGCCACTTCATGAATGGTGGCACACTTCGCGGGCCACAGGTTAACAGCCACGAGCCAGTATTGCTGCTATGTGCACCCAACTTCCAAAATTGTCCTTTCTGTAATTAAAAAAAAAATTCTGATTGCCAAATGCAGTGGCGAGCCACAGCAATAATTTGGCGGCCCAAATGTGGCCCGCAGGCCGCACTTTGCCCACCCCTGCCTTAGCGTCTAATTTACGATTAAAATAACTCTTTATAAGGCACGAATTACAATATACCGTAAAGAGTTCAGGTTAGAACCTTAACAAATACAACTAAACATTACACATTGCAAACTGTAGGCCTACACGGTGACAAGTGTCGGGGCACTGCCCTCGGTATCCCCTCCTCTACCGTCACCTCAGGTCAGTGTCCTATCGGGCTACATCCCACCCTGTAAAAAAAGAGGCTTATACAGCAGTTATTACATTTTAATGCTTTGCCTGATGTATAAGTGAAATAGTAAGGTGTTACGATGTGTGATAACCACCCATCAGGCAATATTTCCGAGTATCCCCCGTCACCTCAGGTCACACGCGGTCGGAGCACCTTGCTGGGCGTCGGCCAATCTCCCTGTCAGCGTCCCACCATGTGAGGTGACTACCAGCTACACTATTCCACTGTGGATCCCCAACAGACCACCCCAAATGAGTAGAAATAAATAAGGAAATGCTCGAAAAACTCAGCGGTCGTCACTTGGAGCGACCTATAATGCCAGGCGCAGAAACGGCACTGGTATGTCTCTGGGTATTAGCCCTCGTCTCTACCCACCGAGGACGGTGTGCGAACAAGGTGCCTGATGTGTGCACCTACAAATCACAACGAATCCCATACTTGCAGGTGTAGAGTATAACAGGTGTGGGGAGCTGGTGTTACTATGCATGATGACCCAAGGTGCTATATTCTATACAGGTAGAGCAGCCCGACGTGTCGAGTGTTATTGTAAGAAGGGTATCCAAAATCATCGTTGACCTGAGGAAGGCCAACTCAATTGTAATTTTTTTTTGGACGGTATGTTTTATAAGGAATGAATTAGTTAAGACATGTTATGGTTTCACCCTTCTTTCCCCTTACCGATCTCATCAACGAAAACCCTAACCCAATGCCTAGTCCACTCTGACCGCTACCCAACGAGCTACATACTGTCTAGAGTGGGTCTGGTGGCAGCGACCCTTAGAACTTAACATTATAGTTAAGTACTTCCCAAAAGAATTACTGAACCCATTCTGCCAGTATAAGACGGGCAAAACTTAATTGTTTAATAGTAATTCCAAACCATTTCATATACAAACTCAACACTTACCCATCAGTAGTCCTCTAGCTGAAAAAACGCATGCTCTTTTTCACCTCCACAACAACCTAGAAACAAAGGAATTTATTACCAAACATTTACAACTATCAGTAGTTAAACAAGCGAGTCTTCTATTGAACCAATTATATAATTTTGTATTACAGATACAGTTGCGGTAATGTTCTACACCCCGTGACTCAAAATAGCAACGTCACAGTAGTGCTTTTAGACTTTTCCCACCTTCAGCTGCGACACCCTTGCATCTGCCAGCTTCAGGTATGGACACTAGTAGTGCCCATTCACATGTTATACACCTCCATTAAGTCTCCCCTTTGCCCACTTGTAATATAAACTACACACTTTGCGCCGCTCAAATTATGGGTAACCAAAGAGAAGGTAGCCCTCAATGGACTGTATCACGGACTAAATGGGTACTGGTAGAAAAATGACCACTGGGATTAGAGGAAAGGTCTGCTAGAGGTCATATAGTATGGCCATTTCCAGACTAGTTACCACGGGATGGCGAGGAACATTTCATCAACTGTAAAAACTTCCCTACAACTCTCAAATTGACAAAAAACTAACTATTTGTAACGCCTTACACTTTCAATAAAGTAGTGCAAATTTCAACATCACCATATACAGTGTCGTCAGTAGGGTCAACACCAACCTCAACAAAATAAATTCAATATTACCAATTACTTTACTGTTAAAATTACTAGAAAGTATTCGTGGAAGCTACCAAAGTAATCCGTCTTCCTCAATACTATACAATAAACAATACTCACAGCTCTACTGGCTCTTATTACCAACACCTTCACTCAATGACCCTGTGGATTATCCAACAACACTCACGTGTTCTAGACTGCAACACCTACTGTACAATATATACAACACAATTACTAACAAAACCACAAACAATTCCTTCTTAATTTATAATGCATTAACAAAACTACAGTATCACATTTCATCAACTTATTTCAAACTATACAAAACACATTTGTGACATAAGTAACACATGAAACCCAAACAAATATTACATCACGCCCTTTTCAATACATTCTAACTATACTAAACACCAGTACAGACTGGGCATCTCTTACCCAAAATTAACACATCACAAATACATTTCCAGTGATGTCCCATTTTACAGTAATCCGGACATTTACATTTAAAAATAATAATGTAACCTAGCATGTATTCCCCTATTTTACAGTAATTACTTTGTATTACCAATTAATTCAAATTTAGACCGAGTGACAGTTTTAATTGCTTTCAACAATTCGGCTTCTATACAACTTCTGCAAGTCCCCAATTACTATATAAAAACCACTTTTTTTTTACTTTGCAGTACTCATTTTTACACATTACCAACTGGTGTTTATGATATGTATTATTTAATATCCATTCTTAACACGGATATTCCATTATATCTTCACCGCAATATTTATTTGGCCAATTTCTATTGTTAGCATATGGAAAAAATGCTATCATAAGACCATGGCTCTACCGCTCGCAAAAATAATGTAACAAAAATGTACATTTTTATTACGTTTACTATATTTATTATAAACGGAACAATAAAAGTAACCACTTGTTGTAATAGAAAATTACAACACTCACAGCAGAACACCAACATATGCAAACCGTCATTTCTCTACGCGATTAAAGTAACCGCCAAATTTTACATGCTACAAAAACAAACAAAAAATTAACAAAATTCCTCCCTAGACTAACGTACTGTATTAAAAACCAACAACCCTCCCAAGACAACGGAATTCATGGTTCATTTTAACATCCATCAGACCCCCAACTTCCACGTACATTACCATTCAAGAGGTGGTGCAACAAGCGAGTAGTTACAGCACTTTTAAACGTCTGCTTCTCCCCCACCAATGGATGGCTACCATACTCCCAGTTGGTTAGTGAAGACCGTCAAGTACACGGCCTCATACAGGTAGTAGTCGAACCTTTCACCAAGCGGGTTACAGCACTTGCCAACACGACCACATCTCCACCCCCATCCTCAAGCCTGAAAAATATTAAACGTTTCACAATATATAATACACCAGGCTTTTTGGCAGTAAAGATTTAAGCTGCGTCTACACGTGTACATTTCGTCACCACTAAGTGAGCGACAAGACTAAACGAGGCACAGTTCGGGCTCTGGTATGGTCCGGCAGCGTCTACTGGACCGGGTTTCCTCGCCTTCATATATTGGCAACCAAGTGTACACACCAAAACTGTACAAGAGGGCCAAAACTTAACTATTTAATATTAATTCTATACCATTTCACAAACTTTCAAATAGCAAATCAACACTTACCCTTCAGTAGTCCTCTAGCTCCAAAAATACATGCTCTTTCGCCTCCACAACAACCTAGAAAGAAACGAATTTATTACCAAACATTTACAACTAACAGTAATTAAACACAAGCGAATCTTCTATTGAACCAATTATCTAATTTGGTATTACAGGTACAGTAGCGGAAATGTCTTACACCCCGTGGCGACTCAAAATGGCAACGACACAGTAGTGCTTTTAGACTTTTCCCTTTTTCAACCTTCAGCTGCAACCCCTTGCATCTGCCAGCTTCAGGTATGGACACTAGTAGTGCCCTTTCACATGTTATACACCTCCATTAAGTGTCCGCTTTGCCCATCTGTAGTATAAACTAGGTGCAGGCACCAGTCAGGTAGCCCTCAAGAAACCGTATCACTGACTAAATGGCTACTGGTAGTGTAATGACCAATGGGATTAGTGGCAAGGTTGCCCATTAAGAGACTAGTTACCACGGGTTGATCAGGAACATTTCATCAACTGCAAAAACTTAACCTAAAATTATCAAATTCACTAAAAACAAACTATTGGTAACGCCTTCCACTTTAAACACATTATTGCAAATTTTAACATCACCATATGAAGTGTCGTCACTAAGGTCACCAATTCTGCCATAGCCCAACACCAACCTGAACAAATATTTTAGTGTTAAAATTACTACAAAGTAATCCGTCTTCCTCAATACTGTACAATAAACAATACTCACAGCTCTACTGGCTCTTATTACCAACATGTTCACTCAATGGCCCTGTGGATTATCCAACAACAATCACGTGTTCTGGACTGCAGCAGATCCTCTACAATATAGACAACACAATTAGTACTAACAAAACTAGTAAGAAACATTAACAACACTACAGTAACATTACATCGACTTGTTTCAAACTATACAAAAAACCATTTCATTTGTGCCAGACATAACACATGAAACCATAACAAATATTACATCACACCATTTTCACCAATTGCCAACTATAATAAACACCAGTACAGGTTGGCCGTCTCTTATCAGAAATTAACACGTCACAAATCCATTTTTCCCATAGTGATATGCCATTTTAGCATAATTAGGACATTCAGGCTTCAATTCAAGGTACTGGAAAATTGGAAAAATTCTACCGTTATCTACAATTTCTTGCCCTATTTTACACTTTTTACGGTAGCACTTTGTAGTACAAAATTAAATAAATGTTACAGATTACATGCTGGACTAAATCCCCGTTTTCATTTTTCAACAATTCTGCTTCTATACAACTTCTGCAAGTTCCCAATTCAACATTAAGTCTACGGACGGAGCGCACCCTAATTCAACTACTAAAAATCAACTAGGAAAACCTTCATTATATTACTTTACAGTAATCGTTTTTAAAGAGATAACCAAATGGTATTTTGGATATTATAGTACAATATTATATCCATATTATATATAAGTGTTTAAACACAATTTTCCTTCATCATCCATTTTTAACAGCAATATATCTTCAACGCCATATTTATGTCCTGTACTTAAACAATTTCTATTTTGTGGCATATGAAAACTGCGATTACAAGACCCTGGCTGTACCGCTCGCAAAACTATCGTAACAAAAAAACTACATTTTTATTACGTTTACTGTATTTAATATAAACGGAACAATAGGAGTAAACAGTTTGTGCTAATGAAATAGTACAACACTCATAGCAGAAGGCCAAAATATGCACGTATCTACATGTGCAAACCATCATTTCTCTACTCAAGTGAAATCACCGCAAACTTTATTTCACACGCTACATAAAACTTCCACATTCTTCCCTAGACCGACTTACCGTAATATAAACCAACAACCCTTCCAAGACAATGGGAGTCACGGTTCATTTTAACATCCATCAGACCCCCACCTTGCACATACTCTCAGTATAGTGTGGACATTACCTTTAAAGAAGTGGTGCAGCAGGCCAATGGTTACAGCACTTGGCCCATTTTAAACGTCCGCTGCTCCCCCACCAGTGGATGGATACCATACTTGGTTAGTGAAGACCCTCAAGTGCACTGCCCCATACAGGTAGTAGTCGAACCTTTCACCAAACGGGATACAGCACTTGCCAACACGACCACATCTCCACCCCATCCTCAAGCCTGAAAAATAACATGTTTCACACATTATATAATCCACCAGGCTTTTTCTCGGTAAATATTTAAGCTTTGTATTAAGCTGCGTCCACACGTGTGCACATTTTGTCGCCACCGTGTGACCAACAAGACTAAACGAGGCACATAGTTCGGGCTCTGGTAGGGTGTGCCAGCCTGAAGTGGACCGGGTTTCCTCTCCATCATATATTGGCAACCAAGTGTACACCAAAACTGTACAGCAGAAGGCCAAAAGTTAACTATTTAATATCACTTATAAACCATTTCATAAACTTTCAAATAGGAACTCAACACTTTCCCATTAACAAACATTTACAACTTCAGTAATTAAACAAAAGCAAGTCTTCTATTGAACCAAATATTTAATTTGTATTACATGTACAGTAGCGGAAATGTTCTAAACCCCGTAGTAACCCGCGACTCAAAATGGCAACGTCACAGTAGTACTTTTACACCTTGGCCTTTTCCCACCTTCAGCTGCGACCCCTTGCATCTGCCAGCTTCATGTATGGACACTAGTAGTGCCCTTTGAGAGGATATACACCGGGATTAAATCTCCGCTTTGCCTATCTGTAGTATAAACTAGAGTTTGGGGAGGTCTACATCAGGGTAACCAAGGTGCAGGCACCAGTCAAGTAGCCCTCAATGAACAGTATCACTGACTAAATGGCTACTGGTAGTGTAATTACCAATGGGATTAGTGGAAAGGTCTGCTAGAGGTCTTATAGTTTGGCCATTACGAGACTAGTTACAACGGGGTGGTTAGGAACATTTCATCAACTGTAAAAAATTCCCCACAACTATCAAATTGAGTAAAAACAAACTATTGACAACACCTTCCACTTTAAATACAGTATTACAAAATTTAACATCATCATATGAAGTGTCGACATGCAGATCTCTAGGGTCAACAATTCTGCCATAGCCCAACACCAACCTGAAAAAATAAGTTCAAACATCAATATTAAACATTAGTTGGTGTTAAAATTACTAGACGGTATTGGTGGAAGCTAACAAAGTAATCCGTCTTCCTCAATACTGTACAATAAACAATACTCAAAGCTCTACTGGCTCTTATTACCAACATGTTCACTCAATGGCCCTGTGGATTATCCAACAACAATCACGTGTTCTGGACTGCAACACCTCCTGTACAATATATACAACACAATTAGTACTAAAAAAAATAGCAAGAAACTTTATTAACAACACTACAGTAACACATTACATCGACTTGTTTCAAACTATACAAAAAACCACTTCATTTGTGCCAGACATAAGACATGAAACCGTAACAAATATTACATCACGCCATTTTCACCAATTGCCAACTATAATAAACACCAGTACAGGTTGGCCGTCTTTTATCAGAAATTAACACGTCACAAATCCATTTTTCCCATAGTGATATGCCATTTTAGGATAATTGGGACATTCATGCTTCAATTTAAGGTACTGGAAAATTCTACCGTTATCTAGAATTTCTTGCCGTATTTTACACATCTTACGATATTACTTTGTAATACAAAAGTAAATATATGTAACATTACATACTGGACTGAATCCCCGTTTTCATTTCTCAACAATTCTGCTTCTATAAAACTTCTGCAAGTTCCCAATTCAACAGTAAGTCTACGGACGGGATGCACCCTAATTCAACTACTGAAAATCAACTAGGAAAAGTTCATTATTTTACTTTACAGCAATCATTTTTAGAGAGATAACCAAATAGTATTTTGAATACTTGGTACAATATTATATACAAGTGTTTAAACACAATTTTTCTTCATCATCCATTTTTAACAGCAATATTGCATTATATCTTCAACGCCATATTTATGTCCTGTATTTAGCCAATTTCTATTTTGTGGCATATGAAAACTGCGATTACAAGACCCTGGCTGTACCGCTCGCAAAGCTATCGTAACAAAACTCCATTTTTATTACGTTTACTGCATTTAATATAAACGGAACAATAAGATTAACAACTTAGTGGTAATGAAAAATACAACACTCACAGCAGAAGGCCAAAATATACACGTATCTACATGTGCAAACCGTCATCTCTCTCTACTCAAGAGAAATAACCGCCAACTTTTATATTTTACACGCTACAAAAAAATAGAAAAATTCTTTCCTAGACCGACATACTGTAATAAAACCCAACAACCCTCACAAGACAATGGGAGTCATGGGTCATGTTGACATCCATCAGACCCCCACCTTCCACATACTTTCGGTAGGGAGTGTACATTACCTTTCAAGAGGTGGTGCAGCAAGCCAATGGTTACAGCACTTGGCCCATTTTAAACATCCGCTTCTCCCCCACCAGTGGATGGCTAACATACTTGGTTAGTGAAGACCGTCGAGTACACTACCCCATACAGGTAGTAGTCGAACCTTTCACCAAGCGGGTTACAGCACTTGCCAAGTCGACCACATCTCCACCCCATCGCCAATCCTGAAAAATAACAAATGTGTCACAATATATAATACACCAGGCTTTCTTGGGGTAAAGGTTTAAGCTATGTATTAAGGCGTGTCCACACTTTATAACCACCGTCTGAACGACAAGACTAAACGAGGCACAGACTTCGAGCTCTGGTAGGAGGCGGCACCGTGAGCTGGACAGAGTTTCCTCTCCTTCATATATTGGCACCAAAACTTTACAGCCGAGGGCCAAAACTTAACTATTTAATATCAGTTCTAAACCATTTCATAAACTAACAAATAGGAACTCAACACTTCCCATCAGCAGTCCCCTAGTCTCTAGCTCAAAAAATACCTGCCGTTTTTTACCTCCACAACATACAAAAAAAATTTTCATTAACAAACATTTACAACTTTCAGTAATTAAACGCAAGCAAGTCTTCTATTGACCCGATTATTTAATTTTGTATTACAGGTACAGTAGCGGAAATGTTTTACACCCCGTAGTGACCCGCGACTCAAAATGGCAGCGTCACAAGTACTTTTACACTTTAGCCTTTTTCAACCTTCAGCTGCGACCACTTGCATCTGCCAGCTTCAGGTATGGACACTAGTAGTGCCCTTTCAGATGTTATACACCTCGATTAAGTCTCCCCTTTGCCCATATGTAACATAAACTAGACACTTCGGGGAGCTCTAAATCAGGGTAACCAAGGTGCAGTCATCAGTCAGGTAGCCCTCAATGAACAGTATCACTGACTAAATGGCTACTGGTAGTGTAATTACCAATGGGATTCGTGGAAAGGTCTGCTAGAGGTCTTACAGTTTGGCCATTACGAGACTAGTTACAACGGGGTGGTTAGGAACATTTCATCAACTAACAAATTCCACACAACTATCAAATTGAGTAAAATCAAACTATTGGCAACACCTTCCACTTTAAATTCAGTATTACAAAATTTAACATATGAAGTGTCGACATGCTGGTCTCTAGGGTCAACAATTCTGCCATAGCCCAACACCAACCTGAAAAAAGGAGTTCAAACATCAATATTAAACATTAGTTTGGTGTTAAAATTACTAGACGGTATTGGTGGAAGCTAACAAAGTAATCCGTCTTCCTCAATACTGTACAATAAACAATACTCACAGCTCCACTGCCTCTTATTACCAAAACGTTCACTCAATGGCCCTGTGGATTATCCAACAACAATCACGTGTTCTGGACTGCAGCAGATCCTGTACAATATATACAACACAATTAGTACAAACAAAACAAGTAAGAAACTTTATCAACAACACTACAGTAACACATTACATCGACTTGTTTCAAACTATACAAAAAACCATTTCATTTGTGCCAGACACGAGACATGAAACCAAAACAAACATTACATCACGCCATTTTCACCAATTGCCATTTATAATAAACACCAGTACAGGTTAGCTGTCTCTTATAAAAAATTAACACGTCACAAATCCATTTTTCCCATAGTGATACGCCATTTTAGGATAATTGGGACATTCAGGCTTCAATTTAAGGTACTGGAAAATTGGGAAAATTCTACCGATATACAATTTCTTGCCGTATTTTACAGTTTTACTTTGTAGTACAAAAGTAAATAAATGTAACAGATTACATGCTGGACTGAAACCGTTTTCATTTCTCAACAATTCTGCTTCTATACAACTACAGCAAGTTCTCAATTCAACAGTAAGTCTACGGACGGGACGCACCCTAATTCAACTACTAAAAATCGACTAGGAAAAATTCATTATATTACTTTACAGTAATCAGTTTTAAAGAGACAACCAAATAGCATTTTGGATACTTAGTACAATATTATATTTAAATGTTTAAACAATTTTCCTTCATCATCCATTTTCAACAGCAATATTGCATTATATCTTCAACGCCATATTTATGCCCTGTATTTAGCCAATTTCAATTTTGTGGTATATGAAAAAAGCGATTACAACACCCTGGCTGTACCGCTCGCAAAGATATCGTAACAAGAAACTACATTTTTATAACGTTTACTGTATTTAATATAAACGGAACAATAAGAGTAACAACTTCGTGGGAATGAAAAATACAACACTCACATCTAAAGGCCAAAATATACACGTATCTACATGTGCAAACCGTCATCTCTCTACTCAAGAGAAATGACCGCCAACTTTTATATTTTACACACTACAAAAAAATAATAGAAAAATTCTTTCCTAGACCGACATACTGTAATAAAATCCAACAACCCTCACAAGACAATGGGAGTCATGGGTCATGTTGACATCCATCAGACCCCCACCTTGCACATACTCTCGGTATAGGGTGTACATTACCTTTCAAGAGGTGGTGCAGCAGGCCAATGGTTACAGCACTTGGCCCATTTTAAACATCCGCTTCTCCCCCACCAGTGGATGGATACCATACTTGGTTAGTGAAGACCGTCGAGTACACTGCCCCATACAGGTAGTAGTCGAACCTTTCACCAAGCGGGTTACAGCACTTGCCAAGTCGACCACATCTCCACCCCATCGCCAAGCCTGAAAAATAACAAATGTCACAATTTATAATACACCAGGCTTTCTTAGGGTAAAGATTTAAGCTTTGTATTAAGGCGTGTCCACACGTGTGCACATTTTGTCGCCACCGTGTGAGCAACAAGACTAAACGAGGCACACAGTTCGGGCTCTGGTAGGGTGCGGCAGCGTAAACAGGACCGGGTTTCCTTTCCATCATATATTGGCAACCAAGTGTACACCAAAACTGTACAGCCGAGGGCCAAAAGTTAATTATTTAATATCACTTCTAAACCATTTCATAAACTTTCAAATAGGAACTCGACACTTACCCATCGGTAGTGCCTAGTCTCAAAATACCTCCCGTTTTCCACCTCCACAACCTACAAAAAAACTATTTCATTAACAAACATTTACAACTTTCAGTAACTAAACACAAGCAAGTCTTCTATTGAACCAATTATGTAATTTTGTATTACAGGTAAAGTAGCGGAAATGTTCTACACCCCGTAGTAACCCGCGACTCAAAATGGCAACGTCACAGTAGTACGTTTACACTTTGGCCATTTTCTACCTTCAGCTGCGACCCCTTGCATCTTCCAGCTTCAGGTATGGACACTAGTAGTCCCCTTTGCCCATCTGTAACATAAACTAGACACTTTGGGGAGCCCTAAATCAGGGTAACCAAGGTGCAGGCATCAGTCAGGTAGCCCTCAATGAACAGTATCACTGACGAAATGGCTACTGGTTGTGTAATTACCAATGGTATTAGTGGAAAGGTCTGCTAGAGGTCTTATAGTTTGGCCATTACGAGACTAGTTACAACGGGGTGGTTAGGAACATTTCATCAACTGGAAAAAAATTCCCCACAACTATCAAATTGAGTAAAAACAAACTATTGGCAACACCTTCCACTTTAAATACAGTATTACAAAATTTAACATCACCATATGAAGTGTCGACATGCTGGTCTCTAGGGGTCAACAATTCTGCCGCAGCCCAACACCAACCTGAAAAAATAATTACAAACATCAATAATAAACATTAGTTTGGTGTTAAAATTACTAAACAGTATTGGTGGAAGCTAACAAAGTAATCCGTCTTCCTCAATACTGTACAATAAACAATACTCACAGCTCTACTGGCTCTTATTACCAACACGTTCACTCAATGGCCCTGTGGATTATCCAACAACAATCACGTGTTCTAGACTGCAGCAGATCCTGTACAATATATACAACACAATTAGTACTAACAAAACTACCAAGAAACTTTATTAACAACATTACAGTAACATATTACATCGACTTGTTTCAAATTATACAAAAAACCATTTTATTTGTGCCAGACATAAGAGACATGAAACCATAACAAATATTACATCAAACCATTTTCAACAATTGCCAACTATAATAAACACCAGTACAGGTTGGCCGTCTCTTATCAGAAATTAACACGTCACAAATCCATTTTTCCCATAGTGATATGCCATTTTAGCATAATTAGGACATTCAGGCTTCAATTTAAGGTACTGGAAAATTGGAAAAATTCTACCGTTATCTACAATTTCTTGCCCTATTTTACACTTTTTACGGTATTACTTTGCAGTACAAAAGTAAATAAATGTTACAGATTACATGCTGAACTGAATCCCCGTTTTCATTTCTCAACAATTCTGTTTCTATACAACTTCTGCAAGTTCCCAATTTAACAGCAAGTCTACGGACGGGGCGCACCCTAATTCAACTACTAAAAAGCAACTAGGAAAAAGTTCATTATATTACTATACAGTAATCATTTTTAAAGAGATAACCAATTGGTATTTTGGATACTTATATATAATATGGATATAATATTGTACTAAGTGTTTAAACACAATTTTCCTTCATCCATTTTTAACAGCAATATTGCATTATATCTTCAACGCCATATTTATGTCCAGTACTTCGCCAATTTCTATTTTGTGGCATATGAAAACTGCGATTACAAGACCCTGGCTGTACCGCTCGCAGATATCGTAACAAAAAACTACATTTTTATAACGTTTACTGTATTTAATATAAACGGAACAATAAGAGTAACAACTTCGTGGGAATGAAAAATACAACACCCACAGCAGAAGGCCAAAATATACACGTATCTACATGTGCAAACCGACATCTCTCTACTCAAGAGAAATGACCGCCAACTTTTATATTTTACACGCTACAAAAAATAATTCTTTCCTAAACCGACATGCTGTAATAAAATCCAACAACCCTCACAAGACAATGGGAGTCATGGGTCATGTTGACATCCATCAGACCCCCACCTTGCACATACTCTCAGTATAACTTGTACATTACCTTTCAAGAGGTGGTGCAGCAGGCCAATGGTTACAGCACTTGGCCCATTTTAAACATCCGCTTCTCCCCCACCAGTGGATGGAAACCATACTTGGTTAGTGAAGACCGTCGAGTACACTGCCCCATACAGGTAGTAGTCGAACCTTTCACCAAGCGGGTTACAGCACTTGCCAACACGACCACATCTCCACCCCATCCTCAATCCTGAAAACTAACACATGTTTCACACATTATATTATACACCAGGCTTTTTGGCAGTAAACATTTAAGCTTTATATTAAGCTGCATCCACACGTGTGCACATTTTATCGCCACCGTGTGAGCAACAAGACCAAGCGAGGCACATAGTTCGGGCTCTGGTAGGGTGCGGCAGCGTGAACTGGACCGGGTTTCCTCTCCATCATATATTGGCAACCAAGTGTACACCAAAACTGTACAGCAGAAGGCCAAAACTTAACTATTTAATATCACTTCTAAACCATTTCATAAACTTTCAAATAGGAACTCAACACTCATCAGCATAGTCTCTAGACCTGCCGTTTTTCACCTCCACAACATACTTTCCCATTAACAAACATTTACAACTTTCAGTAATTAAACACAAGCAAGTCTTCTATTGAACCAAATATTTAATTTGTATAACAGGTACAGTAGAAGAAATGTTCTACACCCCGTAGTAACCCGCGACTCAAAATGGCAACGTCACAGTAGTACTTTTACACCTTGGCCTTTTCCCACCTTCAGCTGCGACCCCTTGCATCTGCCAGCTACAGGTATGGACACTAATAGTGCCCTTTCAGATGATATACACCGGGATTAAGTCTCCGCTTTGCCTATCTGTAGTATAGGCTAGAGTTTGGGGAGGTCTACATCAGGGTAACCAAGGTGCAGGCACCAGTCAGTTAGCCCTCAATGAACAGTATCACTGACTAAATGGCTACTGGTAGTGTAATTACCAATGGGATTAGTGGAAAGGTCTGCTAGAGTTCTTATAGTTTGGCCATTACGAGACTAGTTACAACGGGGTGATTAGGAACATTTCATCAACTGTAAAAAATTCCCCACAACTATCAAATTGAGTAAAAACAAACTATTGGCAACACCTTCCACTTCAAATACAGTATTACAAAATTTAACATCACCATATAAAGTGTCGTCATGCTGGTCTCTAGGGTCAACAATTCTGCCGTAGCCCAACACCAACCTGAAAAAATAAGTTCAAACATCAATATTAAACATTAGTTTGGTGTTAAAATTACTAGACAGTATTGGTGGACGCTAACAAAGTAATCCGTCTTCCTCAATACTGTACAATAAACAATACTCACAGCTCTACTGGCTCTTATTACCAACAAGCTCACTCAATGGCCCTGTGGATTATCCAACAACAATCACGTGTTCTGGACTGCAACACCTCCTGTACAATATATACAACACAATTAGTACTAAAAAACTAGCAAGAATCTTTATTAACAACACTACAGTAACACATTACATCGACTGGTTTCAAACTATACAAAAAACCATTTCATTTGTGCCAGACACAAGAGACATGAAACCATAACAAATATTACATCACGCCATTTTCACCAATTGCCAACTATAATAAACACCAGTACAGGTTGGCCGTCTCTTATCAGAAATTAACACGTCACAAATCCATTTTTCCCATAGTGATATGCCATTTTAGGATAATTGGGACATTCAGGCTTCAATTTAAGGTACTGGAAAATTGGGAAAATTCTACCGTTATCTACAATTTCTAGCCCTATTTTACACTTTTTACGGTATTACTTTGAAGTACAAAAGTAAGTAAATGTTACAGATTACATGCTGGACTGAATCCCCGTTTACATTTCTCTACAATTCTGTTTCTATACAACTTCTCAATTTAACAGCAAGTCTACGGACGGGGCGCACCCTAATTCAACTAAAAATCAACTAGGAAAAAGTTCATTATATTACTATACAGTAATCATTTTTAAAGAGATAACCAATTGGAATTTTGGATACTTATATATAATATGGATATAATATTGTACCAAGTGTTTAAACACAATTTTCCTTCATCCATTTTTAACAGCAATATTGCATTATATCTTCAACGCCATATTTATGTCCTGTATTTAGCCAATTTCTATTTTGTGGCATATGAAAACTGCGATTACAAGACCCTGGCTGTACCGCTCGCAAATATATCGTAACAAAAAACTACATTTTTATTACGTTTACTGTATTTAATATAAACGGAACAATAAGAGTAACAACTTCGTGGGAATGAAAAATACAACACCCACAGCAGAAGGCCAAAATATACACGTATCTACATGTGCAAACCGTCATCTCCCTACTCAAGAGAAATGACCGCCAACTTTTATATTTTACATGCTACAAAAAAAAATAGAAAAATTCTTTCCTAGACTGACACTAATAAAATCCAACAACCCTCACAAGACAATGGGAGTCATGGGTCATGTTGACATCCATCAGACCCCCACCTTGCACATACTCTCAGTATAGGGTGTACATTACCTTTCAAGAGGTGGTGCAGCAGGCCAATGGTTACAGCACTTGGCCCATTTTAAACATCCGCTTCTCCCCCACCAGTGGATGGATACCATACTTGGTTAGTGAAGACCGTCGAGTACACTACCCCATACAGGTAGTAGTCGAACCTTTCACCAAGCGGGTTACAGCACTTGCCAACACGACCACATCTCCACCCCATCCTCAATCCTGAAAAATAACACGTTTCACACATTATATAATCCACCAGGCTTTTTGGCAGTAAACATTTAAGCTTTATATTAAGCTGCGTCCACACGTGTGCACATTTTGTCGCCACCGTGTGAGCAACAAGACTAAACGAGGCACATAGTTCGGCCTCTGGTAGGGTGCGCCAGCGTGAACTGGACCGGGTTTTCTCTCCATCATATATTGGCAACCAAGTGTACACCAAAACTGTACAGCAGAAGGCCAAAAGTTAACTATTTAATATCACTTCTAAACCATTTCATAAACTTTCAAATAGGAACTCGACACACCCATCGGTAGTGCCTAGTCTCTAGTCTCAAAAAATACCTCCCGTTTTCCACCTCCACAACCTACAAAAAAATTATTTCATTAACAAACATTTACAACTTTCAGTAATTAAACACAAGCAAGTCTTCTATTGAACCGATTATTTAATTTTGTAGTACACGTACAGTAGCGGAAATGTTTTACACCCTCTAGTGACCCGCGACTCAAAATGGCAACGTCACAGTAGTACTTTTACACCTTGGCCTTTTCCCACCTTCAGCTGCAACCCCTTGCATCTGCCAGCTTCAGGTATGGACACTAGTAGTGCCCTTTCAGATGTTATACACCGGGATTAAGTCTCCCCTTTGCCCATCTGCAGCATAAACTAGACACTTTGGGGAGCCCTAAATCAGGGTAACCAAGGTGCAGGAATCAGTCAGGTAGCCCTCAATGAATAGTATCACTGACTAAATGGCTACTGGTAGTGTAATTACCAATGGGATTAGTGGAAAGGTCTGCTAGAGGTCTTATAGTTTGGTCATTACGAGACTAGTTACAACGGGGTGGTTAGGAACATTTCATCAACTGTAAAAAATTCCCCACAACTATCAAATTGAGTAAAAACAAACTATTGGCAACACCTTCCACTTCAAATACAGTATTACAAAATTTAACATCACCATATAAAGTGTCGTCATGCTGGTCTCTAGGGTCAACAATTCTGCCGTAGCCCAACACCAACCTGAAAAAATAAGTTCAAACATCAATATTAAACATTAGTTTGTTGTTAAAATTACTAGACAGTATTGGTGGAAGCTAACAAAGTAATCCGTCTTCCTCAATACTGTACAATAAACAATACTCACAGCTCTACTGGCTCTTATTACCAACACGTTCACTCAATGGCCCTGTGGATTATCCAACAACAATCACGTGTTCTAGACTGCAGCAGATCCTGTACAATATATACAACACAATTAGTACTAACAAAACTAGCAAGAAACTTTATTAACAACACTACAGTAACATTACATCGACTTTTTTCAAACTATACAAAATACCATTTCATTTGTGCCAGACATAAGACATGAAACCATAACAAATATTACATCACGCCATTTTCACCAATTGCCAACTATAATAAACACCAGTACAGGTTGGCCGTCTAATCAAAAATTAACACGTCACAAATCCATTTTTCCCATAGTGATATGCCATTTTAGGATAATTGGGACATTCAGGCCTCAATTTAAGGTACTGGAAAATTCTACCGTTATCTAGAATTTCTTGCCGTATTTTACGGTATTACTTTGTAGTACAAAAGTAAATAAATGTAACATTACATGCTGGACTGAATCCGTTTTCATTTCTCAACAATTCTGCTTCTATACAACTTCTGCAAGTTCCCAATTCAACAGTAACTCTACGGGCGGGACGCACCCTAATTCAACTACTAAAAATCGACTAGGAAAAGTCCATTATTTTACTTTACAGTAATCATTTTTAAAGAGATAACCAAATAGTATTTTGGATACTTAGTACAATATTATATTTAAGTGTTTAAACACAATTTTCCTTCATCCATTTTTAACAGCAATATTGCATTATATCTTCAACGCCATATTTATGTCCTGTATTTAGCCAATTTCTATTTTGTGGCATATGAAAACTGCGATTATAACACCCTGGCTGTACCGCTCGCAAAGATATCGTAACAAAAAACTACATTTTTATAACGTTTACTGTATTTAATATAAACGGAACAATAAGAGTAACAACTTCGTGGGAATGAAAAATACAACACTCACAGCAGAAGGCCAAAATATACACGTATCTACATGTGCAAACCGTCATCTCTATTCAAGAGAAATGACCGCCAACTTTTATATTTTACACGCTACAAAAAAAACATAGAAAAATTCTTTCCTAGACCGACATACTGTAATAAAAACCAACAACCTTTCAAAGACAATGGGAGTCATGGTTCATTTTAACATCCATACGGCACGCGGGTGATGACGCTCACTAATGAGTAAATGTCCCGGTCTTCATGTAAACCAGGGGTCCGCAACCTTTTTATACCAGTCCGCCCCTTCAGCTGGTATGTAATCGGCGATCGGCTGCAGCTGTGCTCAAACTAAAGTCAACAACGCATTCCACAGGATTGAATGAGCAAGCAGAAGTGCAACACTATTTGACTTTAAAAGGAATTCTTACAAACACCGATATAAAGTCATTCGTATTTGAAATACCAAAAAAGTACTCTACATATTGTAGAGCAGAAACAATAAAAAAAACCTTGATATTTAGAAGAAAAATGTTTCGGCTGATAATTTATGGTAGCATAAAGCTGGCGTTTTGCAATGCAAAATAAGGGTTCACATCCCAAATACAGAACAATAATACGATTAACGAGGGTTGAGCCTGGATACGATATACAATTTTAAAAAAAATTCAATTTTGATGACCGCAGTCTTCTCAAGTTCTGTGGTGTGAATGTTGGCGAGCTTTCAACGGTACAGTACTTTTCACAAAAAGTATCAAATACAGCTCTTATTGTTTTGCAATAACAAAGAATTCCTCTTCCCAAACGGGTTAAATTTGCTATTTCTAATGCAATTTTTCGTTTCTTTATTGCTGGAAACGTCAGTTTCCTTTCAGGTCTGAAACATATAACCAACATTACAGACTTCCTGTGTCGCGAAGCGCTCCTTTCAAAAAGTATTAAGTGTAGCAATTATAGACGGTAATAGGCAAAATGCTATACATGTTGTAGGCTATTCATAAAACCTAAACAAAACGCAAAGCAAAATTAGCCTCGCCTTGCCTAGCATTCTGCTGGCCCTATCTGACGAAGCTTGTCAGCAAGCAACTTGTCTCTACACATCTGCGATGTATGCACAAATCACCTCTGGTTTGTTTTAAAAATGTATATGACCATCGCAATTCCAGTGCAGTTATCCGAAATATCTACGGTAGTGGGCGGAGCCTCGTAGCTATCAGTTGATGCAGTTTTTAGGAAGCAACACAGGTTGCGATAACAAGCTCTTCTACGTCACGAAGAAATAATTCATCGTTATATAAACTACCTTGTCCTCCACAATATATTCACGATTAATTTAGGTTATGATGTATAGAACTTTAAAAATTGGGGCTGTGCAAACAAAACTATGGAACACTCAGCTTGGACCAAGCCCAGGATAAGTCACGGTTTTTAGTAGAGAGACAGCTGTCAACGTCCAAGAAGTCGCACGACTCCCAGCAGAATAGTCTGAACGTCATTCAGCCGGCCGCATGTACAACAATTCCCGTCCACACACAGCAGGAAAAATGAAGGTTACGAACCCCCTGACAAACGACCCGCACCATGCACACTAACGCCATTTGTTGATTCCGCGGCCAATTATATGCCGTGTGTGGCTTACGCGGTTTTTGCTTTGCTTTCTAATCACATTATGGTCTACTAAAATGTATAAACAAAAAAAATATTGAAAAAGTAATGGTAAGCAAGGCAACACCATGGGTTGTACTCCAGACTACACTGAAAGTTATATAATAATTCCTCGAGATAAATGTACTGTACATCAGGTCCCATTATGAAATCAGGCTCTCCATTGCCTCATCCATGTCATTATTATTATTATTGTCAAATCTATCTTCCTGGCTAAATAAACTTTCAATATCCATAGCACTCATTCACTTACCTGACCTTCTGGTCCTGAACCCTGGCATCCACGTTTATCTCCGGTCACTGTCGGGAGAATTATTTTCTTCCCCGGTTTCACGAGATCACTTATCACTATTTACACAAGATCTCCATATGCAGTCTCAAAATATAAGCAAGAAAACAGACACCAATGTTGTTTATTACTTAAAACACTCACAGCTGCGGCTTCCTCACTTTATTTTCAGGTTTCCACAACGGTCACTTATCACAATGAACTGTCCTAGCTGAAGGTACAGTACTATGTGCACTAATCACTTCATAGACGGTCAGTGACAACCATGAACACAATTTAAATTTCCCGAAATGTTAACACAATCAGTGGTGATAATTTCTTACCCACACAGCTTTAACTCAAGTCAAATGTTGAGAACAAACGAGTCTTAAATCGTGAACAACAAAGATGCTACATCGATTTGCACATTCACACGATCCTAACGCACTTACGAATTCACTTAATAAATTCGGTCACACGCTTTGATACCGAGACGCAACAACACAACCAAATTAATAAAATACAATATTAACACTTTGAAATGTAAATAATAACTTAGAATAATAATAACTTACACAAGTTTAAAATTAATTAAACTACCGTCTTCACTAGAATAATCTGAACTCCGGGTACATTAGTTTTAAGCACGTTCCAAAGCTCGCCACTTAACCACAAACAAGCTTCTTAAATATGTTCCAAAAGCCTCAAGTCTAATACATCACTAATACGTACAACTGGTGTTATAGACCACAGAAAGGCGTTTAAGAATGCCATTTATGTGTTGGCAACTAACTCCCGAAATATGAAAAGTCTTAACACAACTTTATATGTAGTTTATTTTTTTCAGAAACTACACCTTGTAACACAATAAACACGAACACCACCACTCCTCACACAGAACCGAGGGTAACTGAAGGTCTGATGCTGATTGAACCTCTGAGGTGACCTCGCTTGCCGCCAAGACTCGCTGGTGAACCATCAAATCATTCGCTTTCTGCTCAGTGAATTCGTTCATTCGAAAAACATCAAATTTTCGAGATTTTATTGTTCACCTTGGCGTCAAAGTACAAGGAGGTATTGAGAACTCTAGATTGATCTTCAATATTATTAAAACCAAGTCCAGGAAAGTCGATTTCATGATATATAGTCAAAATTTCAGGGTCTCAAAACCACCAGATTCGAGGTTTGTGAATCCTCGAGACTCCAAACTTCTCCAGCAAACACCGTCACAACCAAACGAGGGGTTTATGCCCCCCTACAACACCCCGAGGTAAACTGCTGTGTTGGATATTCACACTGAACAACAGTATGAACATAACTGGACGAGAAAATTTGTGATAAGCAGAGGAACGAAAAAGTCATGATAGGAAGTCACAGCCTACAGTGGCAGTATCGTAGTCAATAATGTTTCCTTCCAAGATGCAAATAGCAAGATACCCACAGTCACTCAGATCTCCATTCCTTGATGAGAACAATGAACAATGAATTTACGAAAGTCAGGAACTGAACAACGTGTAATTAACTGGTCGTAAAATACTGAACACATATTTATAGCAATGTTTAAAAATTAAAACAAATGTGGTAACATTCTCATATGTATTTACTAACACCATGTTACGTGTACTAACCCAGATGTTACTAAATGTTATATAATAATTCCTTGAGATAAATGTACAGTATATTATCAGGTACCACATTTACTCTCCAAGATACTGTACGTGTAAGATAGTGGGTGAAGCCTGACCATATAAATCATTATCAGATTATACGTGTTTGAGCTTTATCAGTAATAGTAAATATCTCTAACTATTGCTATGTAAACTCAAAACTGGTGTATGTAAGTGATGAAGCTAACAGTTCGGCCATAAACTATACCCAATGCAATTAACTCTCCTCGGGGGAAGCTTACGAGTATATTGCATTCATCCGCTGAGTACAAGCAGCACTAAGCACTCACGACTTTACAATACTTCATTTCTGCATTTTGTTCTCGATTGTTGTAACAAATGTGTATCTTTGTATAATCACCTGTAAGATTTAAAAGCTTTTGTTAATTTTAGTGTTTCTGCTGTATGGTTAATTTGAAGTAAAGGTTAATAATAACTCAATGGTTTGTTGTTTTTCTTTCTATCAGTATATTTAGTGACCTTTTTATCATATTTTATTCGTCATATTTTTTCTTCTATTTTATTTAATTTTATGACTTTTTGATATTACAACATTACTAATTTGATGCATATGTCTCTTAACAATGGTCTGAGACTTAAAGTGAGACCAATATTGCTGTTGTAATACATTTAATACATTCACAATTTCCTTACCAAGATAAGTAAGGCAGTGAATATAGTTTGAAACCTCCTGTAACTATGAATGGCTGTAAATACGTTTCCATATTTTGTTTTCACGTTATACACTTCTTTTATGTCATAATAAAGTTGAAATAATTTACTTGTCATCAAACAGTCATTTATAACCACCGGGTTGACACACCTGCCGGCTTTCAGGCGAATAGCCTCGTCATGGTGTGACTTTGACGTCATGAGAAGGTAATGTTCCCATTGGCTAAAGTTTAACCCGTAACAAGCAGCTTGTGATTGGTCAGGGAGTGAGGCCGCCTGTATATAAGGCCTGGTACACTAGAGTGAACACAGATTCCCGACGACGATATAACAACTGGTGTAGATAGTGTGAGTCGTGGTGCTGTTGTGTTTATCTCTGTTTAATCTTGTATCGATTGTACGAGTATCTTGAAAAATTTAAGTTATTTGATTATGAATACCATGTTATAGTTTAAAATTTCACGTGAAATTTATTTTGTTTCTTTGAATATAAACTAAACTTTTTGACTTGTCATATCATTCCACCAGGCCATAACTACATTAATTGTCTTTATTCTTATCCAATTTCTAGAACACGCTCGTTAGACACGCTGCAGTGTGACTAGCACCCCAACAGAGAACAACTGGGAGATTCTACTAGTCTCTACTTATGTGTTGCTGGAGTAGACCATCGGGAAGAATTATTTCCTTACTCAAGCTCTACCGTGGTTAGTGGGAGGTGAATCCTTTCCACAGCTTCAGACTAGGATTGGTGTTTCCTAATAAATTTGTGGTTTATCTATCAAAAAGTTGTGTTTTCAGGTAACTACTGTAAATGGTATTTCTTCACCCCCCGGCCAGGTGGGCTATTCCCCTTTCAAAAAGCGCTGTTGAATTGTGTTCTGTGCCAGTAAATACAATTATGTACGAATTAAGTTCGTCTAATATGTATGTAACCAATAAAATTGTTTTATTTATCTTGTATTTCACTTTTAACTTAAAGAAAATCTTCCTATTTCACAGGATCAAAATCTAGAGTATACTAAAACCTGAACTACGTCTGATATTTGGAAAGTGTCCCAAAATATTTAATGGTATTAAGCGCTTCTACCGCTTAAGAAATCCCGATAAAATTATCTTCAAATATTATTTATTTTAAACTTTTTCGCAATATAACCCAATGGACAAATGATAAAACTTTTGGGTTTTGAATTTTCTAAATGTCCAAAAGAAAATGGGCTGATTCTAATCATTCACATAAGTACACTACTCGTATCGGGAGTGGGCGAAGAACGGTTTGATCTTGACTGGATTAAACTGTTCTTGGTTATTTCTGAACGCCATTACCACCAGAAGTGGTAAAATATTAAATGCCTAATAAATTTTACAACCTTGCTTTACATATAAATAAAAAGATGAAATTCTATCTTTGATATAAGTGTTAATAGGCCACTACAGAACTAAATATTGATTTGTGTAGTTTTTCAATTGAACACGACCAATTGTCAGTCGAAATTGAGTAAACTTACAGTGCAGGTCATGTGAATGTTAGAATCGGTAGTTTAGAAAATTCCAGGACCCTGTAGTGGACGTCTCCCCTACAACTGCGTATCCACATTCCGATGCGCGGCAGTATCCGAGCGACGACAGCAGATGTTACGGTAACCTAGCAACGGAACTAGAGACCGGCGACTTTCTCGGGTTTTCCCAACATGACTTATAGAGGACTCGCGGCTGCTGGGTATATAAGCTCTGTCTCTCCTTCATTCTGCCCATCTTCCTGAACAAGCAACACCTCCAGCAAGCTCCACGCTGTCAGCATTCATTCAACCAGGAGGCCAGCAACAGGCAACATCTTCTCTAACGAAGCTCCTGCACATCTACCTCCTTCAACACGCTACTCACCAAACGTGTCTACTGAGCAGCTCCTCACCACACGGCACCTCTAGCACCAGACTGTCTATCATATAACTTATATTATACAAGAAAACCACATTAGAGTTTCCATCCATCCTGAGTGCTAGACAACATTATACCACGAATTCCTACAACCCCTTTTCTTCTATTGCGTTTCCGTCGGAAATGTATTTTAAAAGAGTATTTTAAGACAAAATTGCCAAACATAATTACTTGCTAAAACAGTGCAAATGACGTATGATAAAATATACCAAATTTAGATCCTTTGTGTCCTTCTGAACACCACTACTTCCATTCTCCAAGGAACATGTGGGGACAACTATTCAGTTCTTCCCGCCCTAAAAATAACCAATTCCGTTAAAATAAACCTCGCAACCACCTTGCATGATACACCAAACCTGTAGCTTCGAGATTTGTGAACAGTAAAGCAGATTAATCCTCCCGAAACGTTCCACCTCTGAATTAACGTAAACCGTTCACAGGTGTAATCAAAAGCTTTTTTTTAACTGTCCTAATCTCATAAGGTCCTCTGCCTTAGCAGTAATTAATTGCCTTGCCACTGAGTAATATTTATCTTCACCGCTGATAAGCCCGTTAACAACTAAGGCAGTGTCACATCACTTACACACTTTTGGCATGCACTGGCTCCTGAATGTGTTTCCACCGGGTCCGACTAATTACCCAAATGTAGCCGCATTGAAGTCAAATAATGGTCCTAGATGAATAAATCGGACTGCCAATCACTTCTCGACTAGTATTTGGTGTCACAAAGTCACAAAAAATTGGTAAACTTAATTTAATCTGAGTTAATAGATCGAGTGCATATACCTAACCTAACTTAACCTCGACTAGTATTTGGTGTCACGAAGTCACAAAAAATTGGTAAACTTAATTTAATCTGAGTTAATAGATCAAGTGCATGTACCTAACCTAACACAACACAACTCAGATTAAATTAAGTTTACCAATTTTTTTTTACTTTGACACCAAATAACAATCGAGAAGTGATTCACAGCCCGAATTACGCTTGTACGACCATCATTTGACTTCATTGCGGCTATATTTTGCTACATTTGGGTAATTAGTCGGACCGGTTTCCACCTGCTCCAGTGTTGGTTAAAGAGCTCCCACTCGGTGCCGTTACAACATATGAAGGGAGGATAATGGGCCAGGTATCCTTACTCCACTTGGCATCCTTTGCCACTTGGTCAAACCTGCACACTTAGTCCATCTGGTCCTGTAGCTGGCCAAATCCTGGAAGCTTAAGTTGCCTAATTTAATGTTTAAGACATGGTAGAGCAGTGGTCGTGATCCAACCTCTCCAACTGCGTTTTAATTGCTTCAATTCCTTTAATGGTTGTCGAATTTCCTGAGCCTTCTCTTCCCTTTCTCGAGCTTTATAAGTTTCCCTCACTAAACTATCAATTGACAGGCATCTTAAATACCTTATTTCCCTTCACAATCATTATAAAGGATAACCATCCGTATGGCCGCCAAAAATTGAGGTGGAATACCTAAGGTTGGCACTTTTTTTTTTGACACCCGTTCCCTGCTACCACACTGATCAGACTTGGAAGGATAAACAAAACTAGGTTCATAAAATGCATTCATTAAAACAAAACCTCGCACATCAACAATCCATAATGTTTACTGAAAAGGTCAGTAGTCCCCTGGTCTGGTCAGCAACACCTGCCCCAACCACTCACCGGGCATCAGCGGCTTCCTGTCCACACTCGCGGTCCTCGACTCCTCCTCACACCTACAGCACCTGTACTGGTGGCTCTTCACCCGATTCTGTGGCCGACAGCTTTTTTGGAACAGTCCACTCGCACTGTCCCTTGTCTTGGGCGGTGGAAGGATGTAGTAGATTGGCAGGGCTTACTAACTGCTACTACAGCACCACATTGTTTCTGCTACTACCCCTCCCACCACCGCAAGCACTATCACCATAATTACTACTACTTAGCACTACAATTACTACTATTCATTACAGTCCCATCACTACCATTAAAGTATTATCACTACAACTACAGTAATATACTCAACATTACTGTACTGTATTATAATCTCCATTATTTTGATTATTACAACATTACTATACATGATGAAATAAATTATACAAGAAACTATGTTCATTGCTTAACCCTTTACTAATAATTCTCACACCTGCAATAGATCAGATACATCTCCATACAGTATATACTACAGTAAGTAGATACACAAGGGGATAAAGATACAGCCGGGATATACTGTACTATGTAACATTATGTATAGCACAAAATACAAGTTACACTAAAAAAAAAACTGAATTAAAACTCCTAACTTGGGCTGACATTATAAGTTTTGATGCTAAAAAGAAGTTATATACACCAAGAGGGAGGAGGGAAAACAAGTTAAAGAAATTAATATAAAGTGGAAGGAAAAAACAATTACTGTACAAGTTATAACTATGAACTTTAAATAATAAACAAAAGTAACTTTAAATTGTACTGCAGGATAATATTGGTTATCTGCTACAGCTCCTCCCCGACTTAAGACGAGGTTAGGGACCCAAATCCGGGTCGTAAGTCAAAAATGCTTGAATAATACATAGAAAATCTAAAATGGGTGTCTCTTTTTCTTCTCAGCACCACAAAACTCTCACTTTTAAGCTTGCCAGCCGTTTTAAAGAGAATTACAAACGAAAATTTTGTCAGTACACAGCGCAATCACTGAAGTTGGGACTCGAAAATATGTACAGTAATTTGACAAAATTTTGGTACGACGGAGGCGGTCGTATGTCCGGGTGGTCGTAAGTCGAGTAGGTCGTAAGTCGGGGAGGAGCTGTACGGCTCCTCCCCGACTTACGACCATCCGCACTTATGACCTGCCTCAGTCGTACCAAAATTTTGTCAAATTATGTTTTTTCGAGTCCCCAACGTCAATATAGACAAAATTTTCATTTGTAATTCACTTTAAAATGGCTGGCAAGCTTAAAAGTGAGTGTTTTGTGGTGCAGAGAAGAAAAAGAAACACCCATTTTTAGATTTTCTATGTATTATTTAAGCATTTCCGACTTACGGCCATTTCGACTTACGACCTGGATTTGGGTCCCTAACCCAGTCGCAAGTCGGGGAGAAGCTGTATATATAATTTCCTACAACTGCATCTAAGAAAATACCGTAGTCTTATTTATGTTATGCATAATATCTAAGTCTTTTATGGCATTATGAATTGCGTCACAGAAAATCGTCACGCTTTTGGGGTAACTCGAATATGTATTTGTATATGTACGCATTCTGCACTAGTCCTTGTATGCGACCTTATGTATGTAGGTAATATTAAGGGAAAATTGAAGGTGCCCGTATGAGTGTTGTGAAGGCCCACTACCACCCCAATGAAACATCTCCATGCAAATAACCAACAACTATCTACCACACTTTCCTCCAGCATAGTTGTGTTTTACTTGTTATATAATGTACCCAATTAACTATATTAATCAACACAAAGTGCTTGTCAAACCAATCGGTGCATAAAGACATAACCCGAGCTTTCTTATTAGACGTCCAATAAACACTGAGCTGCGACATATTGGCATAACGGTAGGCTCTAGGACGGGCAGCACTGTTAACAACCCGGGGTTTCATCAAGAAATCTCCACTTGCATTAGCTGTGAATAAAACTGTAATCCTGTCTCTTGAAGTCTTTACACCCCTGGCCTGTTTTTCATCCCTGGCAATGAAAGAGGTCTCAGGTGAGCTCTTCCAGAAGAGGCCAATTTCGTCACAAATGAAGATCTGGTCTTGGCAATAACCACCCTCTTTCAAAAGAGCTTGAAAGACAGGTGGATATTTTTCTGCTGCTATGACATCAGCCGATGCACTCTCCCCATGGTAGTGGGCCAACCAACCATCAGAAGCATTGAACAATAGTGGAGAGTTAACACGTTTCTTCTGTGCAACTGCAGCGTAATAAACACGGACCTGATGCCTTATCTGTGGCCCAGACAGGTCGCCTTGCTCACGGTTTCTTCTTTCCACCCACTTGTGAATGTAATGTTCTGTGATAACTAACGGTAGGTTTCGTAGTCAAGTAACGGAGAACGTCCTGCGACTAGAAAATCTCGAGAATACATTCACAGAAGCATCTAAGGGTTCCTTATTCTTCTTAAGGGAACGAATGGTTGATTCGGGGCAGTGGAACCAATTACCCGAAATCCCATTGAAATAATGTTTTCGGTTAACGAACAACCTTCTGGAACGAATTGTGTTCGTTAACCGAGGGACCACTATAGTATATATATATATATATATATATATATATATATATATATATATATATATATATATATATATATATATATATATATATATATATATATATATATATATATATATATATATATATATATACAGTTGTACCCCACTTAACGCGGTCAATTGAACCCAGAGGGTCCCGCGTTAAGTGAAATCCGCGTTAAGTGAACAACAGAACATATGGGATTAATTCCAATAGAAACCGGCCCGACCCCCAAACTCCACTTTTTGAAGGCACATACCTATGTTGTAGTAAAAATAACATCTTAATTTTATGATGGTACATGCACACAATTAATACTTAAGAGAAATAGAGAAATACAGTCGCCAAGTTAATGTCCATTCAAATAATGGACTCAACTCCCTCCCCCTCTCACACTACACTGCGGCTCTTCCCTCTCAGAGAAATTTTTGGGGGAAAACCACTAAATTTTAATAAATAATACCTCAAACTAAAGTTAGGATAATACAATTGACATTGCTGGATTCCTTGTAAGACCAGGAATATTTTGAATATAAATGTCATATATTTTGCACAAAAGATAACAGTTACCTAGAGAAAAATTTTTATCTAAAATTTGTATGTTTAATGCAAAATATATGATGTTTATATTCAAAATGATCACCAAATTATAAGAATTCCAGCAATGTAAATTATATTCTGACCGGGTAATTTGTATGAATTTTATGAGCTAAAACAAATATCTTCAGTTAATAAAAAAAAAAATAATCTTCACGACACTATCTGTCAATCAAAGTACCCCACCTTGCCTCCCCCCCTCTTCCAACCGCGCGGTCAGTCCCAACCCTCCCCCCCACCCCCCACCAATCCTCCCTTCCAGAGTTTTTAACATTTAGTATTAAATAATACCTCAGATTAAAGTTAGGATAATATAATTGACATTGCTGGATTCCTTGTAAGACCAGGAATATTTTGAATATAAATGTCATATATTTTGCACAAAAGATAACATAGTTAATTTGAGAAAAAATTTTATCTAAAATTTGTATGTCTAATGCAAAATATATGATGTTTATATTCAAAATGATCATCAAATTATAAGAATTCCAGCAATGTAAATTATATTCAGACCGGGTAATTTGTATGAATTTTATGAGCTAAAACAAATATCTTCAGTTAATAAAAAAAAAAATAATTCTTCACGGGGTAACAGATGGTCGGTCGGTCCCTCCCTCCCCCCACCCCCCACCAACCGTCCCAAGGAGATGTGTGGGATAACCACTAAATTTTAATAAATAATACCTCAAACTAAAGTTAGGATAATATAATTGACATTGCTGGATTCCTTGTAAGACCAGGAATATTTTGAATATAAATGTCATATATTTTGCACAAAAGATAACATAGTTACTCTGAGAAAATTTTTTATCTAAAATTTGTATGTCTAATGCAAAATATATGATGTTTATATTCAAAATGATCACCAAATTATAAGAATTCCAGCAATGTAAATTATATTCTGGCCGGGTAATTTGTATGAATTTTATGAGCTAAAACAGGCAGTCAGGCAGGGTGGCGGGTGGGGCAAATCTAAAAATAGCGTCTCGAGCCGGACACTCACCGCGTATATGTGGAAAAAATCCGTGTTAAGTGAAAGTTCAGTTTGGCAGGCACCGCAGATATGATAAAACGCGTTAGGGGGTAATATATATATATATATATATATATATATATATATATATATATATATATATATATATATATATATATATATATATATATATATATATATATATATATATATATATATATATATATATATATATATATATATATATATATATATATATATATATATATATATATATATATATATATATATATATATATATATATACATACATATATATATACATATATATATATACACAGTATTACCGCCCTAACGCGTTTTATCATATACCTGTGCTCACAACATATATATATATATATAATTGGAGATGAAGTGTATACAGGGTACTTGCATGGTATTACAAGAACAACAATTGTTCCCACTTGACATGGTGAGAAGAGATTAATGTTAACCATTTTTGAAAGAATGATAGAGAGGATCAAAGAAAACCTTTGACATTGACACGTTTATTTGCAGATTATAGTACAAAATATTACAACACAGGAGAGCTGCATGGAAAGCATGTTAATGGCAGTGTTCTTTATGCAAAAGACCAATGATTATAAAATAGAAAATTACATTACACTGCTTAACTTTAGGTATATATTTCTAATATATGAATACAGTGAGTTTTGGCAATGACATAACTTACCATGTTTGGTGTATTGTTATAGAAATCTTATACAGTTATTCAAAATAACATATAGCATGCTTCACATTCAAAGGTTTTTGTGGTAAAATATTTACTATTGATTACATTAAATCCCAAATAAGTTCCCTTTAACACTGCAGCATTGTTCATCCGAGGCAAAGACCACCAGGCAATAACGCGGTGGATCAAGGACCATGCTAGCCTCCTGAGTACACATTTTATCCAAAAGGCCAAACAACAGTGGAAATACATACAAAGGACGTTACACAATGTTAGTCAGTGACACTTAAATATCATACAAACCAAGCTTTCAGTTCAAATATGTTTTCAATAGTTAAGCTCCTGACCGATTTACAGGATATTCAGCATTTAAACATTAAGCACTGAGATTAAATAAACAGGCTTCAGAAATAGATTTTGTTGAGATTTTTTAAGCATTCCCACTAAAGTTATTTTTCCCCACATGACCACCGCCATTCCCATGTTTCATCCACAACACAGGAGGAACGTCTCTTGGACATAGCACAGTAAAATGTACATTACTTTTAACACTATGATCCACACTCACTGTGGGCAGACACAGCAGTTAATTATGCTTGTAGAAAAAACTATCAATGTCGAATATAAATATGGGCCTTCAATTTAACAAAAGCTAATAAAGTAATAGCTCTAACAGCCTAAAATTTACCCTTACTGTGTCTATACCTGTCAATGTGGTTTATAATCAGCACACCTGGAGATGTGAACACACTATATACACAGTGACTAACCTCCCATGCATGGGGCTTACAAAATTCCCCTTTCATTTCATTCTCACACCCTTACACACACACATACAAACAGATACACACAAGAAGCACAAATGACATGTGCTTCCTGCCTCCATTAGGCAGCTGAATCACCATTAAGAATACAAAAGCTAGCAGACACTTGCAATAGGATTGGCATTGCCAAGCCAATATATCGTAGCAAAATACTGGAAGAATTAAATGAACTAGTCTTTTTTTTAATTATCTTAAGAGACGGCCAGTTACTCACGTTGTAAATGTTTTTTTTTGTTTTTTTTTTTGACAATTCTACTCAAAAATGGTAGAAAACTTTGTTCCTTTTTTTGTGTTTCCAGGCTGTGGAGTATAATCTATCTAAACCTAATGTTTTGTCTTTAGTTTATAGTTAGAAAGCATTAGCTAGATAACAGAGTGCTCCTTGGACAATCAGGGTTTGTTTAAATTGTCCATACAAACCAGTTACAGGAAAGGGATGACTAGATTCTTAGAATACCATTCAGAAGGGTATAGCCATGAGAAAATTACATGACACATTTCTAGTCATGAAAGTAAAAGAAACCTAAAAGATAGACATTATTTTATCCACTGCACCTGAAAGTTTGTTTGTGATTTCACACCTGTAGTACACATCAGCCAAGACTTTTAAATACCTGTAGGCCGAGAATCAACTCTAGATAAGATACCGAAGTTGTTAAAACTTGCGGCACCTTATCTTTTGGACTGAAGATGATGGCGTCTCATATAAGGAGCCTCTTTTACAACCACTGGAACAAAAGGAAATTCAAGTTTAAAATGACACCATTCAATCAAATGTCGAGGAGTGGCTGTATATATATAAAATTTTCTTATTTTTTTTTTAAGTTTTAAGATACACAGAAATAATCACTTCATATTTTTTTTTCCTTTTTAAGTTGCAAACGGTAATAATAACTTCATAAGATGACAAACTTGCAATTTTGGACTAAAAAAATCTAGAAATTTTGCTTTATATTAAGCCATAAAAAGGTGGATGCCTGTTGTGTATAAGAAACTACTATTGCTGAAAAAGAGAATCGACAAGGTTGATAACTGCTAAGAAAGACAAGTATCAAATCTACAGAAAAGGTAGGGATTCCGGGTGACATGATGTAGTACTGTAATGAGGTAAAGGATAGATGCAAGAATCCTGGTTTTGAAGCTACTGGTGGGCAAGAATCTGATGTTTGCTGTATCTGCATATGTCCCACAGGTGAGGAAAAAAAGGACAAGCTCTGGGATGAGCTTGGCAAAAGGGAAAGTGTAGAACTGTATTGGGTAGTGACCTACGTACAGTATATGGCCAAGTTGGTGAACACACATGAGGTTGAGGTGTGTATGGTGGGAAAGGCTTTGGAATAAAAAAATACTGAAACCAAAACACTACTTGAACTTGGGATGCACTAAATATGGTAATAAGTAGCACAGTATGTTTTTTAAGAAGAGGGTGAGTACGGGAGGTCCCCGGGTTATGAATGGGTTCCGTTCCCGAGGACGTTCTTAAGACGGATTTGTACGTAAGTCGGAACGCTTACGGAACAATGTTCAAAATTCCACTATATCATGGACTGAGTCCTTATATACATCTAGAATCACTTAATTTAAGACAAAAGAAGAAACAGAATGACAAAATACAGTAAATGAAAGTAAAAAAATAAGTCATCAGGTAAGTAAAATACTATAAATTTCAAGTTTAACCCTATTCGTATCGGTGGCCGTTCGTAAGTCGAGGACCCCTGTAGGCTCATCACATATGATTCAGGTGGCATAAAAATCTAGAATGACAATATACAGTACTCGCCCTTGAAGTTTGCAACAGGGTTGAGGGGGGCCGGCAAACTTCAATGGCTAAAACTGTACTGTCATCCCTGACATGAGGCAAAACACGCCAATGAAGTTTGCCGGTTACCAGTTTCAATCGACATACGCTGGCGTCCCATTTGGCAGGAGACCGGCAGCTCGGTATCCTCTGGGCTGTCGTGGTGAGCAGACTTGTGTAAGTGGTTGGTCTGTGCGGCACATCTCTGTGCCCCCTCTTTCTCCTCATTTTTGGTGGTTTTAGGCTTACAATGGGCAAGAATGAGCCACTTTCAAGTGAGACTATTGATCAGATTATAGTCCTACATAAGAAAGGACATCCTATAAGGGAAATTGTGAGAGCTACGGAAGACAGTGAGCGTTCAACTAGGAAGAGGGTGAAACGTTTTCGTGATGGCGGCGGGGTGCAGATGCCGGTCCACAAGCCTCACCCTGGGAAGGCTAGGAAAACTTCCCATGCGTTCTAAATATTATCAAGAGGCAGATTGAAGCAAATACTCATTTGCCTGTTATAGAAGTGAAGGTAAATAACCATCTATTGCTTGGTAATGTTCTGTGAGGACTGTGAGCCGAATCCTTAATCGACTGGGGTACAGAAGCCGCCGCCCAAGCCGTAAGCCCATTCTCACCTCTCTGCAGAGGAAGCATAGGGTCACTTTTGTTAAGAAGTCTGGACTGTGGCAACGAGTGTTGTGGAATGATGAGGCGACCTTCACCGTGACTTCCAACTGCGGCCAAAACATCTATCGCTACAAATTTGGTACATGTACCGTAAAACACCCTGACTCTTTAGTGGTATGGGGTTTTAATTACTTTTGCACTGGTGATCTTGTTTTCTTGCCAAAGAACCAATATATGAACCAATACAGTATAATTATTTGGAACTACTTTGTGACCACTTGCCTCCCTCTTTTCAACGGTGCCGCACAAACTTGTTCATGCAGGACGGTGCCCCATGCCATTTGGTCAAATCAGTGGTACAGTGGTTGCGTGAATGTCCAGTGAAGCTCTTCCATGATTGGCCAGAGAACTCCCTTGACTTAAACCTCATAGAGAACTTGAGGATGATGATGATTAAGCGGGATCTGCGGTACAAGGACACCAGCTCCTTGCCACTGCTCGAGGTGGTCATATGTGAGGTGTGGGACAATATACCTCCAGAGAAACTACAAAATCTCTGTGCTTCAGTACCAAAACTTCTTCAGGAGACACTTAGGCGTCGGGGAAGGACTACACATTAAAATGATGGTGAGTAGATTGCATCATTTTTTTAAATATTTTTTATGTTTGTAGTCGGCGGGATTGAGGGGATCGGCAGACTTCAAGGGCGAGTTTGGCTGGCGAGGTCTATGGCTGGACAAAGAAATCGGACACTGTAACGATCTTCGAGAGTGAAGTGCTTCCCCGCCTGGAGTACTGTCATCCGGTCTGGTCCCCGAGATATGCTAGGGACTGTCAGCCGATTGAAAATGTCCAAAGGAGGGCCACCAGATTGGTGCCTGCACTGGGGCACCTCAGCTACCCGGAGAGATTGGAACTTGCCTAGCTTGTACTACAGACTGGCAAGGGGAGATCCAATTGAGGTGTACAAGCATCTCAGAGGGCGCTACTCAGTTGAGTGTCCTTACCTGGAGCTGGCGGATGCTCGCCCCACAAGGGGTCACAGCTCAAGGTTAAAAAAGCCGCAAGTCCAGATAACTGTGAGGGGGTAACTTTTTCTGAGTGAGAGTCGTGAACTCTTGGAACAATCTGCCAGAGAGTGTGGTGACGGCACCGAGTGTGAGCTATTTCGAGACAAGACTTGACCAACACTGGAGCAGGTTCAGGTACATTCAGGAGCCGGTGCATGCCCAGTACTTGCCAACAGTGCACAACAGAGACATAACACTCTGCCCAAGTGGCTAACGAGCCAATCGGTGGTGAAGAGGATAAAAGTAAGTAAAAGAAATGGATGAAAAATGAAGAAGTGAGGGAGACACTAAAGAATAGGTTAGATGACCAAGAAACAGTATTGTGTATGAATAACCAGAATGTATGGTGTCGTGTTTTTTATTTTTAGGGAATGACATCCTGTTGATGACTGATGCCGGAATGTGTGAAGTGATGCTAATAAACCAGATGGATATCTTAGGGCTTTGTTGTGGAAGGGGGAACATCATCAAACATACAGCTGTTAAAGAAAGTACAACAGCAGATGAAGGGAGTGTGTGTTTGCTCTTGATTTTGGATTCCCTACATTAAAGCAGAAAAGGGCTTAAAAGAATTGGAAGAAACACATTTATGTACAGTGATCATACATGCCGTCTTAATCTGACCATTGCTTACCTTAAGATTCTACATGTCCTAGATCTTTATGAGAGGAAGGCACCCAGTGCCAGTGTCAACAGTGCCATACTTAGGGTGGCAGTGCCACACCCACTCGCTGACTGACCAATGGCCACTTCTGTACCAAAGAAAATTTGTGTTGTTAAGCATTAAACAAATACAGATACTGGAAAATATTGTTATTGGGGATGCTGAGGTTTATTGTATTTACTTCACTTTTTTAAACAAAGAGGAAATATTATTTAAGAGTGTCTGAAGAGAGTAAATTTTCTGGTTACAAAACAATGAAAAGTCTTTGAAATCAGAAACAAACTACCAAACTAATCCTGCAAACCTTTGAAAATTTTGCTTGCAATTTAAAATGGGCTATGATGTTATCAAACATGGATATTTATTTAAAGACTGATAATTACTTGGTTTCAAGATAGATCATTATTACAGACAGAAGTAAAGAGAAACAGTCTGTACCAATGGACTGCCTGGTTGTACTGCACATGATCTGGAGCAAGACATGCATGTCACTCAATTGCAACTGACAAACAACTTTTGAACAAGTCATACAAAACAACTAAACCAAACAGTGGAATGAACATTTTCTCAGTGCTTTCTTATATACCTGCACGTACATGTATAGTATCAAATGTTTTCTCGGTAATATTTGATTCCTCTAGTAATTATTAACCGTGAGTTATTTAATTAAAATAAAAAAATGTGCTTTTATTATATATGCAAAACACATTGTAATTAAAACCACTTTTAGGTGAATAATAATAATAATTAAAAATTAATGACCAAGTTGCTCCATGTCTTCTAACCTTCTCATAATGAGTAACTGTGAATTATACTTACTTTAACAGATATATAGATAATAAAATGTTCTTTATTCATTTTTGTCAACTACCTGTGCACTTCCATGAAAAAAAAAATTATCATGGTAAAGAATATAAACATTTGGATTGGCAAGTTGGATGTGATGTACCAAAAGCTCACTTGCTAAAAAAACCATTTCTTAGTTCATCATAATTTTCTTCCAGTAAGTCGTGTTTCAATTCTGACATACTGTATGAACAAATTAATATTGTAATACAGGGTAGTAAGTGGACCAACCCCTAACAAATTGTACGCAAAATGTTATGTAATACCCAGCATCAAGGACTAAGCATTTCTGTTCTAAGAGCAACAAGTCACCATCTTAAATCTGTACACGAAAACAAAGATATTAAAGGGCAGGATGTCAAAACGGTGTTAAAAAAATATATTAAGAATATATCACATCCCTTCCAATATAAGCTAGAATGAGTCAAGGAATTAAGTTGTACTGCATCATATTTCTTTGACACTTTATGATTTACTATTTAAATAATATAAAATAAAAATTAATTCCTCCACATTATAGCTCATTCATTTGTGGATATAATGAGATCCCTATCACAGGTGTTAATAAGCAGGGTCATCCATATATCAACTACTGTACTGTACTGTAATGTACTGTACTGTGTCAGTCTGATTACTCAATATTCACTCCTTGCATCTGTCACATTATTTTCAAACAAACAAACAAAACCAAAAAAGCAATGTACAGTATGTTACTGAACATTATCAAATATAGTTGTACTGTACCTAACTTTTGGATGCATTATATTTAATTTCAATCCATTCACATATGCATGAGTACAGTTTTTACTGACTTTAATATTGAAGAAAACTACAAAGAATACAGTACTGTATAACAAAATTATGTCACAGATACTTAAAGACAGGATCCACTTGCAATCATCCTACAATACTAGTTATTGAAGAAAGCTAAGAATAATAAAGCATTGCTCCTCTTGTAATCCACAGGGAACACCTGCAACAAATTGTGGCAAAACTGTGAGTAAATTAAAATAGGTTCATGCTTGGGTTAGACACTGCCATACAAGACAGGACATAATAATACTTCGGAGAGGCACCAAGAGATGAGTAAATGTTTTCTACACCACAAGGTTAAGGTTAGTCAGTGTTTTGAAACAATCCAGAGTATTGTAGTATGGCCTGAATTCTTATCACCACTTGAGATCTAGGTCCCATTCGTAAGGCCCCATATGTCACCCAACCGAAATTGATGTACAGTATGTCGATTGGAGCTTGGAGTGGCCAGACATTATTACCACCACTCAAGGGATACTAAGAATTCGACCTAAAAACTTATACACAGAAAAGGTAGGGCAGAGACCTTCAGCTGAAGCTAAAAGCTGGATTGTTTGCTGTACAGCAGGGAAGCTACAATTCAGAGGGTTAGTTGCTCTGAGCGAGAACAAACCTTCCACAACAGGAGCGATGTTCTCGGGTTCCGGGGCCAGGGTCGTGGTAGTGGTAGTGGTAGTGGTAGTAGTAGTAGGGTCTTCTAAATAACGGAAAATGGGACAAGTTTGACTAGGAAGTCCTTACATGGGATCCAAGGATGATCCAACCTGATGGTTTTTGACATAAAAGTATCCATGGATGCTTCTAGTCAAGAATTTATGAGGGATAAATTTTCAACTAATTCCAATAATGTGGTTATAGAATTAATGGTTTTTAATTTTCTAACTTAGTGTGAATCCTTTAGGTTATTCTATTTTAAGACCATGATGATAAATGATAATGAATCCCACAAAGAAAAACCAGAAGATTATAGTCAGTTTTTGTTCAACGATAAAGACTTAAATTTCAGTAATTATTCATAGCTATTTTCTGTTTTTTATTTGTAGAGTTATTACCATTTGATTTTTATTCTATAACATTTAAGAAGTTCAGTCTGCTGCTCATATAATTTTGTATTATGATTTTCCCAATAATATTGCCATTAAAACAGACGATTTACTTTTGTATTAAGAGTATTTGTTAAGGATCATACTAGTTTATTGGAGAAACTTATGAGTCTGCGCTGATCAAAAAAATAATCTCTACTAACCATATCCTTTACACTGAAAATCATTGCATCTGGCAAGATTTTTGTCCCGAGTTCTCAATATGTCAGTGATTCCCTGATAAGAACTTCAGAATTGTTTAGTCTATATCAAAACTGTTGCATCAGTTAAAATGGTTTAATGACACCAGACGAGTCCCTCTCTCTTCCAGAATCATAAACTTCACTTAGGATTATTTTGACCATATTTTTAACACTGTTCTTCATTTGTACAATTTCAACGTCATCGGTTATTTAAATCCTCCATTAATTTTACTGTATACCGTATAAATCCTACATGACAGAGGACATCAGCCAATTCTTTACAGTAGATATTTTGCTCTCACCTATTTTCATTTTAGAGGAATTATTATTCATTATCCAGCTCCTGGCTTAATGGTATACTTATACAGAAAAAACAAAATTCAATTCTTGATGACTTTGTATTTACAGTAAATTCATAAAAAACATAAATCAGTGAGGATATAAGGGAATCTTTTTATATACTGCTTATACTAGTTGAGAATATGAGCGAGTGTGTAGAGTGCCTAAACCCTTTCCTGTTATTTTCTGCACTGATCTTGTATTTCTCACCACAGTAATTTTCCCCATTTGTTTGAGGTTTCTGTACCCCTTGAACTACACAATACATAAATATGAAAGCAAAATATAAAAGAAAAACATAGGTGAGAAACACGTATACAAGAAATGGTCATACAGTTCGGTATTGTACTCCGGGAAACTAAAATTACAGAAAGGGAACCCACCACTGACCACCAACACTCGATCTGCTTCTTTGTCCATATTCTAAACATTTGGTGGAATTTTTTCTAATACAATCATGCCAGGAAATTCAAGAAAAGGACACAGAGCAAAAATGATGACCTTGGCCACTAAGAATTTTTGAGAGCGTAAAAAATAACCTTAAGAATACATGTACAGTACAGCTGTACTTCACAACCTGCAGGGGTACAAGTTGGTACTCTGAATAAAACTAGCAAGGACAGACGAGAAAATCACAGCAAAGTAAATATACAGCACTGTACACTACATTTATGACTAGACCACAGAAGTGTTCCATAGTCTCAAACACTGACATTAATGATGAAAGGTTGGAATCTTGAAAGTGAATACTGTATTGTAATAGCTGTACTGTAATAGCTAAATTGGGTAGTGGGTAATTATGTTAATCCTGACCATTTTTAGTATTTTTCTGGAGACATTTAAAATATTGGACTCAACTTCCAACTTCTAGGTCACAAGATTTCTCATGTCAAAGCTTTGATTTACTCCAATGATTTTGTGATGATGATGACAATGATGTCATATTGATATCCACTTGAAAATTATTATCGACTGTATTTTAATCAATACAGTATATACTGTATGTAGTACATTATCTAATAAAAATGAAACATTGTCACTAAAATTGAAAGACAAATGGAAATACTCAAATGAGGTAATGATTCAGTCCATAAACTGCAACCACAACTGAAGCACAGGCAGACCCTGATTTACCAGGATTTGAATTACACAAGCTTGCAGCTATGAAATTGTTTCCCTGTCTTACGTTGTGATTTATGAGTGAAAACCCCAAATTTAGGAAAAGAAATCATTATTAATAGTGAAAATGTAAAATAATACAAGTAAACTTTTTATTTCACTTAGTTCATTATTCTTTAACACTTACTAGTCATTAAGTCTACAAATAAGACCTTAACGTGTCATCATTCTCTTACAATCACCAAAAAACTTAGTCTTTACACACACATGAAGACATTCACTGAGCCAGTTGCCTGATTTTCCAATTTCTTCTCATTTACCCTTGTATAAGAGGTACAGAATGTGGAAAATGATAAGCAGTAGAAGAAAATTATTTTGTATTCTTAAATTTCATATGCTAATTACTTATGTACTGTACAACAAAAGTGTCGAGTTGTAAGAGAAAGTGTAGAATCTGGAAATGAAGTAAAGTATCGGGGTGTAGATAGTGTCAGCAATGCACGAGGTTGGGTAAGTGGAGCCGAGATGCTGGCTGGCTGGCTGGCGGGTGCAGCAAAGGCCTGTATCATCTGCGCACTTGTGCTGTCTACAGACCCATTTCATCACTCAGAAAGAATTGAGGAGTTTAACCAGGTGTGTTGCCTTTAAAATGTCTCAAAACAAATGCAAAATTGATGGTATGGAGTGCAGTAGTACAAAAAGTGTACTATATACAAATAAAGAATAAGTTCGAAAAATATTGTTGCTTTTTGTTTTCATATAAAACAAGAGAGTAAATTAGAAAAAACTGGGCTATGTGAGCACTTATTGACCCCCAAAAAATGGAATTTTAACTTTCAGCCAAATGTAAGTAAATAATCAATTGTCAATTTATGATCCTCCTAAGTAAAAAGTTTTCCAAGTGATGATGCTCAGCATGTAAATACTATACCATGCAACCTAATCCAATAAATTCATTTTCACTTACATCTGGGGTATAACTTGTCGGTGCCTATCTCAATAACCGATTTATATAAAACATCCAACTCCAATATCCTGATATTTTCATTTTTGTTTTATCCTTTAACTACATATGGTAAGATTCAAGTGACACCAGTGCAAAACATAACATAGGGATCTGAAGTCTTGCCCTATATTTCTAGTGTTCAAAATATCACAATAAGAAAGCTAGTGTAAAAGTGTATTGGTTCATCAGATCTCAATGATAACACATTGAGTATATACAGTATTTTATTCCTCATCGTCTATCTATCTATCAACATCTTTACTGTTGTGTTACTTCTCTTCTTTGAGGAGGTGACAACTTGTAGGATATTCTAACAATTTACTAATTGACAATCTATATGCTTTAGTGTTAACAGTACAATACTAAAAACATGTACGGAGGTATTCTATACATTGGTTTCCAATTGCATTCAAGATTTTTTTCATATGATTAGAGGATCTTTCCTGGCAACAGAAGCTGATTTTATAGAAATTTAGTTGAACATCTTCATTTGCATATATTTCTTTCAAAGACCAATCAGGAAGCCTTTTATTTTAAATAAACCTTACAGATGAAACATAGAAATCTCATTTATTTTGGAAGTGGGTCAAACTAACATTTGTATACTGCAATACAACAGTACAGTACATCAAAGTACTGTACCATGCAACAGCACATTCGGAATGTCATAAGAATGAACTAAGGATTCTCCAATAATTATATTCTGAGTAAATTAACATCAGAATAGCACCATTAAAGTGGACAAAATGTAAATCCATTGCCTCAACAATGGTTAGGTTACAGTGCGGTGTTTCAGGATTCGTAAATAGTCAGTTAGATGTGGCCATCAATAAAGCAAAATTTTCTTACAAAAACCACACTAGGTAATGAATCTCATTTTGAAGCAAATAATCACTTTGCAAGTACAATACCAAGTGTAAACAGATAAAAACTAGGTGAAAGTGAGCAGGATCACATACAATATACCGGGTACATATTTTCATCTTATTGTTACTTGTTTAATCTCCTTGTGTTCTTTTGTAATGCAATTTGTGGTGTAAGTACTAATACAAAATATTAGACAGATATCCATTGCTTGATGTAGATTTGATACAGTGTAGATTAGAATTTGGATAACAGAGTTTTAAACAAGATTTGTAGCTGCCTGCTGTTCTAAGCTGCATAAACACAAGGGTAACCTGTTACCCAGAAGACTCACTCGCTCTCCCACTAACTCCCGAACTCCACTATGCTTCACCACCAGGCCTCGATATGCTGCGTCTTCATTCATCTCTCGTGAGTGTTACTGTTGTACAGTGTGTATCAGAGACATGACCGACCGCCCAAGCGGCTAACGAGCCGATCGGTGGCAAAGAGGATAAATACCAAAAATATCCGATATCAATTTTATCAGTCTGTCAGTGTAAATGGACAAAAGTTGCACAAGATACATCTGGCTCAGCAGTCCTCCTCAACAACCTCAATATTCTTGTCTTGAGGATAAGGTATTGTATACATTTGTTTACCTTTTAATGAATTATGAATTTTAATATTTTTTTTTTTACTTTTCATTGAAGTAACATACAGATAAAGTAATGTTTAAAATTATGAATTGCTGTATATAAATGAATTGAATATTGTTTTTATATTTACTTTCTCAGTGCTCGATGAAATATTGATATGAAACTTCAAACTGCAAACAAAAGATACATTTCCTCAGAACATGAATTTAAGGTTTATTTTCATGTCTTTAGAGGACTACTGGTTGACCTGTATCAATTCCTTTATCATTTGGCTCAGCTATGCCTTGTGCCCGCTTGGAACAAAGAACTGTAGTGTATTCATCTTCCTGTACGTCAAAACATGTATAACTATGATACCAATACAATGATTCAATTAGCAGGTAAAGAAGCACACTGATGCTGGTCAGTTCTAAAGCTCACAAATAGACACCCAACCACCAAATGTATCGGAGACAAAACTTGACTTATCTGTTACTTGATGATATTTGTGTTTGTTTTATTATCTATATATTGTATACAAATTACACAAAAACCATGCTAGATTTAGGAGGTGTTTTAATTCAACCAGTAATTAAAACACTAGCATCTCCCATCAGCTGAATTGTTGATTTTTTTTAATATGTGAATAATAATAAAAATAATAATAATATTAATAATGATAATAATAATTATCATTAATAATAATAACAATATCTAACAAATATTGTAAAGTACTGCACCAGAAAATTCATGTTTCATTATTGAGGAATATAGATTCTTTATTTAGGGAAGGGATTCAGGGTTCAACAGTGGGGGTTTTGGTGTGACCCTTGACACTAAGATGACACTTGCTTGCCCATAAGGAAGTGGAACAGTACAGCTGAATGGAATATTTTTACTACTGTACAAGTACCCTGCATTATTATTATTATTTATATTATATTATATAAATTCTATAATTTCTTTTGTATTATGCCTGTATCAACATCAATAATGACATATTGTTCGCGATTTTGATTCTGGTAGTACAGTATAGTCTGGATTTACGCGGATTTCCTTTTCGCGTTTGGTCATTTACGCGGCACCTGGCCAGACCGGCAATTATTAGTTACGCGGTACATTCCATCATTTACGCGGGAAGTCGCGGGCAGGGTGCGCACTAGGTCGCCCAGTCAACAAAACATTACCGAGTTCTTCACCCGCCACCCACCACAGCCGGCCCACGTCAGTGATAGTGATAGTGATAGTGAGGATATGGACTTTGAGGGGTTTGACAAAGAGGCCCTGCAAGCCTCTGTGGTGGATAGTGATACAATTGATACAAGTGATACAGGTGAAGGCCAATAATCTGCCCTCTGCCTCGGAACCAACCCCCCATCCCCGTGTGCCCAGCCATCTCTTCTACTCACGTAAGTGTTAAAAAATCTAATATTATTGATAATTCTCTTAAATATTAATTGTGTGTGCATACCATCATAAAATTAAGATGTTATTTTTACCACAACGTACGTATTGTGTCGGAAAAAGGGATGTCTGGCGGTCGGCCCAGTCTCTATTTCAATTAATCTCATACGTTCTGTTATTTCGTTTCCGCGTTTCTCGCTTTACGCTGACCTCCACGGGTTCAATTGACCGTGTAAATCAAGACTATACTGTACTGTACAGTACTGGATGTTACAATAATCTACTCTAAATGATGCCAAAGATATTTTAAATACCCTGTATGCTAAAATTTATTGAAAGAATTATCAATCAGGTTTTGACCTCAATTAGACCAAAACAGAGAAGTCTTCCCGTACAGGTATTAAATTTTTACTCATCACATTTGGAGTTCATTTGGAAGAAGGAAGAAGTGATTGATATAATACTGTATCCCACCCCCCTCCCACAAGAAATAAAATATTGAAAAGATGAAAGAAAGACCATGAATGATTTTGTAATAGTATCTGAACAGTATCATTCAGAATAGGATAAAAGATCACCAATACAAGTGATCATATTACTAAAGCATCTTAAGTACTGTATTAGCAATCAATAATAAATAAAACTTTAGGAAATATACTGGCAATGTTGAATTAAATAAACTGAACTGATATTGTGACAACCCGATTGATTTGTGCACAAAATATGTAACAGGGACTATTTTTATAAACACAGGGATCAGGAATACAATTGGTGTATTAAGTACTGTAATGAATAATTAAAGCTCTTCAGGTTTATTTATTTGTGGGAAGTAAAAAAGTGATACCAAGGAAAGAAAATGTGAAATGTATCTCAAGAAAAATGAAGGACTAATCCTGGCATTCAACTTTATTACCAAGGCTGGATCAGTCATCTTGCTTAATACCAGACAATTCCAGGGGATTCTGCACCCAGGGGATTCTTAGACAATGCCAGCTGGAACTATTCAGTTGATAAGTAATATCTCCATGTTGCAAGCACATCTGGGCAACCTTTGATTACCATACCTCAGGGAGTTGTGACCCTGCCTTGCCAGCTAAGAAGGCATTTGGAAATCTTACATAAAATGCCTAGTTTCCACTCAGTAAAAGTGGGTTGGCAATAGGAAAGGAATTTGGTTGGAAAACTTCCTTCAAATTGGCTTCCTGGAACGGGGACACCATGCCATCAGGTAATCATGGGTAACTCAAGCAAGTGTGGAAAATAGCCATAAAATGGTGGTGATACTGATGAAACAGGTTCCCTGAAAGATTCTTCTTAAGACAGAAAGGAACTTATATCCAGTCAAAGTTAACTGTAATATTTATATTAACGCTGAAAATTGTGTGGTTCTCAACCTAAATACCAGAAAAGGGGCTAAATGAACTGAAGCGATGCATTCCAAAGCTGTCCGGTGAAACCAACTGCGCAGCAGAAAGTATGGCTGGTAATAACTTGGGGTTGAAACCAAAAACCTATCATGGTTGAACCATGAGTGCACTAACTAATGGGATGTCACACACTTGTGCGTCTACTGTCCCTTTTAGGAAGTCAGTTGCTACTGGAGAAGACAGATGAACCTTAAGATCAGTCCCAACCCCAACCACTAAAATCAGATCTATAAGACTGTCAAGTGAAAGGCCATAAATGGATAAATAGAGGTAAACAAAAATATCACTGAAGGCTGTAGGGTAACAATTCAACTGCCACACAACAAATGTGTATTCTGGCCATCACTTCAAGGCTTAGCCTCAAATTGGGAATACCTGAACTGGATCAATTACTCACTGACTATACAGTGACACTTTGAGAGGAGGGAGGGACCCAAGTCATTTGGTCCAGGCTTGGTGCAGATGATTCATGAAACTTAAGCCAGCTTGGAAAAAGTTGGAGCTGGCACCTCAGCTACCCAGAGAGATTGGAGCACCTGAACTTGCCTACCTTATACTACAGATGGGCAAGGGGGGACCTAGTTGAGGTGTATAAGCATCTCAGGGGGCACTACTCAGTCGAGTGTCCTTACTTGGAGCTGGCGGATGCTCGCCCCACAAGGGGTCACAGCTCAAGATTGAAGAAGCCGCAAGTCCAGAAAACTGTGAGGGCAAACTTTTTCGGAGTGAGGGTTGTAAACTCTTGGAACAAATTACCAGAGAGTGTTGTGATGGCACCGAGTGTGAGCTCTTTCCAGACAAGACTTGACCAACACTGGAGCAGGTTCAGATGCATTCAGGAGCCGGTGCATGCCCAGTACTTGCCAACAGTGCGTGACAGAGACGTGACCGATCGCCCGGGCGGCTAGCGAGCCGATCTTTTGGTGAAGAAGATAAATGAAAAGGAAAAGTAATCAGAGACGTGACCGATCGCCCAAGCGGCTAACAAGCCGATCAGTGGCGAAGAGGATAAAAGTAAAGAATGTAGTATTTACTACTGTGGTATTCAATTTGTTAGCCTCTAGCTTTCAGTAATAAGTTCTTTGCAATTTGCTTTTGAAGGATGTGGTTGTTATGAATAGGTAATACTGTACTAATCAATGGGCAGTGTTTAGAGGTCCACTGGATAAGGACCCAATAGACTTGTCTGGGTATTATGCTTTGGTCAGAAGATACATGATAAGACTGTGGGACTGGGTAAAATGAGGCTGCTCTTAATATGGAAAAGGTGAATTTTAAACTGAAAATACTGTACCTGTTATTGAGGATAGTTATGAGAAAAAAAGACACTACTTTGAGTGAATGACATAAGTGATGGGACAAAAGAAGAAATATTTCACTTAACAATGAAGCAAAAGAATAATACATAAGGAGGTAAAAACAAAGCTTATGTGGCTGTATAAAAAAAAAAGGAGATAAGGAATTGAGAAGGAAGGGAATGAAGCCAACCCAATCTACTATCTGTACAGTACTATACTTTCTGGTATAGTCTGCAAGGTGAAAAATGAGGAAATTTGTAGAGTACATTACAATAAGTACAGTACCAAGGATATGATATGGGCATGTAGACACAAACAGAAAGGGGGACAAACAGTACAGTATATATGAATGAAAAATTTGTGAAAGGGAGCAGATGCTGTGATAATTTAGGGTGGCAGGACATGAGTGATTGCCTATAAAAATATGCTGAGTTCAGGTTTCACCAAGGTAATCTGTTAAATATTTGGAAAACTTCTTCAGGATCCACACTTAAATATCTCGGAAATCTAATGAAACCAAAAATATAATACAGTATGTTAATGGAGTATTGACTTTGATCACATAATGAAGTAGGTGTTTTCAACTATTGTTTCTCTTGGTTTAAAATCTGGTGATGTAATATAACACTTTAAGAGGTTGACAGAGGGACTGAAAAGCAGTATTTGGACTTGGTTCAGCAGCCAAGGAAACACAGCAGACATACAAGAAGCTCCTTCAGTACTTTACTGCTGAGAGAAAAACGGCTTTCAACTATTAATAAGTTATTATGAAGGTCTTGATTCAAAATATTACATTCCAAGAAGTTGATAAAATATTATTGCTAATGAAAATTAATAGCATTCCATTAAGTAAGAGTTCTACTTTTTTAAGGCAGTACTGTACAATGTTACTGTATGTAATACTGGCAGCTTAGGTGGTGATTAACTTGCAAAAGTGGTCAATGTTAGAAAATACCACAAACAAAACTGTTATATCATCTATATATTTTCAAAACAAGAAATATTAAACTACCCTGACCTAAACTAACCAAACATTCCTAGTGTAGATTTGGATAGTTTGTGACTCCTGAATGATAAATGATTTTGCAATCCTGTTTGTGGCAATTTTTTTATCATTAACTATCTTTGTCTTCACTTAGTAGCAGGATGACAGATACCCCTAAACAATTTGTTTACTTCAAATATTATGAGAATGGCTGTGCCTACAGAGGAATGCTACCTCACAAGAACCCAATATTCTCCAATGAAAATCCACTGGTAGTTACTAAAATTTTGTTTCTCTGAAATACAATAATCTTAGAGAAAGGAACATTTACACGTCAAAGAACTTGTAGACGTTCTAAATAAAAAATTTAATGTAATAAGCTTTCAATCAAAACTCAAAGCAGGGAATATTGCTGTAGACTTCAAACAAAATTTAGACGGAGGAAACACAAACAGTTTACTGGAAAACAAGCTAATATAGCTTAAAAGGATGCAATGAACTAATTTACAAGCCAAAAGTTGAGGTAATTTGCTCATATTTCTCTGAAGCTACATCATGTCATGATTGTATATATGGGAAAATTATTAATAATTATACTTTGTAAGACCCTTCCATAAGAGCAATCCGATATTCCTTTGATAATACAAATATTAATAATGATAATTTACTAATAAATTATCTAAAATCAGTGTTTTAGTTTAAGATGTTAACGCTCATCACACTTCCCATATACACATCCAATCCCTTGGGTCTCCATGGGATGTGCCATACCTTTCCTTGTGTAGAACTGGAAGACTTCTGAGGTGCCTGACCATCCAAATTTGTTTTCAACAGCAACTGTTGCTTCGTAGTCGGTAGCAGGTTCAAGCATTTCAATAGGATGGGTCATGTGGTGAATAGGGCCAGTGAAGTTGTTCTCTGATGTTTTTGGTGAATAAAGCCTGTCAATCCACTGTCCTGGGGCCTGAGTTGTAACATTGGGCTGTAAGAGCATAAATTATATCACAAAACTATTAAGTCCAGAATTCAGCTTCTTGTTATGGCCTAAGTGTTCCTAAGTTTCAGATCATATAAGAGCACTAAAGCTAACGTCCAGAAATCAGTTTAAAATTATGACATCATACGTATTGTAGTTTCATGTTAATGAAAGCACAATACACAGTATACAGTATATGACTTCCAGAAATAAGGTTAATATGTTCACATTGTCTTAAGTTTCTAGTAAATATACTGTAAATAGAGGTAGCCCCCATTAGTTGGCAATTCTTTTACTGGTAATCCATTATTTTCTAAGTTAATGAAAAATCTTAAAAATTTAGCAGGTATTCATTCACATTCCCTGCACACCAACAGATGGCTGGGCCCATCCATCATTCAGAGGCTCTCTTAGTGCTAGATGACAGGTTTTAATGATTAAACCTAATTTCCAGTTTTTTACACACCTTTTAGTATTTCAACTTTAACATAATAAATAATCAATAAGAGCATGAAGAAAAACACAGCTAAGAAAAAGTAATGAAAAAATGATGGGAGAAAATTAAGTTAATTTTGGGTGTTGCAGAATGTAAATAAATTTTTCCATAAGCAGTTAATTCATAAGTACAGAAGTTACCAGCCACTTTTTTTTATTAGACAGTAATTTAAAAGTAAGTTTATAGCTAAAGATTAAAGATATTCTGATCATATACTGTACATTAGATGATTTAAAGTACATAATAATGAACAAAATAATACTTGAAATGTCAAAGACTAAATATTCCCTCTCCAATCTGTCAGAACTAGCCATGTCACTTTCTCGCTATGAATTTACAAAGGTGTGCTAATTACAATAAGTTACCTACCTTAAATTTCCGGTACTGAAGACGGTACTGGGCAATAGGGGTGTAGCTTTCTGTCTCCCAGGTGAGTGTGTAGGAGGTCTTCTCCCCACCAGCAGGACTGCTTGTCATCTTGGGGGTCTTTGGAAGGCCTGAAAGATGCCAAGAATTAATATGGTGAAGTAACACCATCATGTCAGCCAATAATTGGTGGTTACAACAAAGCAATAGCCATCATCAAATAATACCAAGCCAATTTTTTTTAGTTAAATATGTAGTCTACCACTTCGTGTCTGCTTTTGTGCTCCAGTGCCATTTACCGTGCCGGCTTGTTAAAATTAAAAAACTTTTAAGTATTAAAAGACTATAACTGTTGGAAGACCACCTGTGGTATGAGGCTACTCACCTCCCTGTACTCTGGTGAGTACAAGAATACATATTTCTAGTTCTGCTAAATTTTCTTTCATCCCCACAAGGGTATAAACTAAGCAGGTGCAAGGAAATTTCATCTCAATCGACAAGCTTGTTAATGAATTTAGTCTGGCTAGCAAAAGCTTTACTGTACAGTACTCATTATCATGTACAGTATTAAGTGAATCTTAAACTTTTAACTTAATATAATACACTTCACTAACCAGTCAGTCTGAGTGTGTTTGCTTTCTGTCCCCGGGCATTCTCAGCTGTGCAAGTGTAATCACCGAAGTCTTCCTCCTTCACTTTGCTAATGGTAAGTGTGTGACGGTGGAGGCTGTCATGCTCAATGATGTGATTGTCTGTCATGAGTGGGTCTCCATTCCTGCTCCAAGAAACTGCAGGGGTGGGACGACCATGAACAATGCACATCAGTTTGGCCTCATCACCCTCACCAGTGTGGAGAATTGCCTACAAAGAGGATTACAATCAGAGAATATTCTTATGACAACTGTAACATACTGTATGTTACTAAATATGACACGGTTTCAATAAAAAATGCTCTTTAATCTTTGTGGTTATTTCAATATGTAAACAAAATTTAAGCTTCAAAATAATACAAAATATCCTTAACAGCAGGCAGCACTTTGCACTCAACATAACCTGCATCAAACATGATATTTACATAATTATGCAAGGTGGAAAGTGCATTTACACTCCCAAAGTGTTTTGGGTAATAACAATCTCTATACCTGATTGTAGATGCTAGTTTGTCACATACTGATCTACAGGCACTCCCCGACTTATGACAGGGTTACGTTCCAGGACCCCGATCGTAAGTGGACTTGTTCGTAAGTCAGAGCAGTATTAATTCCATCGGTTATGTTAGGTTAAAGCACAACCCTGACCATACAAAGCAACAATGATATCCTATACTCAATAAATAATGTAAATACAGTACTGTAAATAAAGTGATGTTACACAGTACAGGCAACCCCCGAGATACGATGGGGTGACATTCCTGAAAAACCCATTGCTAGGTGACATATCATAAATAGGGAGCATTATAACTTGGGGTTCAATGGGATACGTTCCCAGCCAGTCCCCAAACACACATGTATCACCACGTGGGCAGGCTGACAAGTGAAGGTAGAGAAGCGAGTTGTTTTGATCTATATTGGGAGAGGTTGTTGATTTATAACCATCGCTAAAGTGAAACACCGCATCTTGGGATATTGTATCTCGGGGTTTACCTGCATAGAATAATAAAAATTAGGAAAAACATAGGATTTTAATTAAAAAAAATTGTGATGGCTGTATTAGGATTCCATTCATAAGTGTGGAAGATTGCCCGACTGCCTGTATATATGCGAGATGATTATTCTGAATGGACAAAAAAGAAGCTTTCTCATTAAGTACAGGATACTCAAGGGAGAAGTAAAGGAAGGAAGGAAATATGGGAAAGAAAAAGAAGGAATCTGGAAAGTGAAAAGGTAAATACAGGGGAAGTAAAAGAAAGAAGCAGGTAAGGAATGAAGACAGTAGAGGAGAGGAGAGGATACCGGTATATGCAACTGAAAACTACAAGAAAGGTAACAAAAAAGACTAAGGAAAGCACAGAGAGAGAGAGAGAGAGAGAGAGAGAGAGAGCAGAGAGAGAGAGAGAGCAGAGAGAGAGAGCAGAGAGAGAGAGCAGAGAGAGAGAGAGAGAGCAGAGAGAGAGAGAGAGAGAGAGAGAGAGAGAGAGAGAGAGAGAGAGAGAGAGAGAGAGAGAGCAGAAGAGAGAGAGAGAAGAGAGCGAGAGCGAGAGCTAGAGAGAGCGAGCGAGAGCGAGAGAGAGAGAGAGAGAGAGAGAGAGAGAGAGAGAGAGAGAGAGAGAGAGAGAGAGAGAGAGAGAGAGAGAGAGAGAGAGAGAGAGAGAGAGAGAGAGAGAGAGAGAGAGAGAGAGAGAGAGAGAGAGAGAGAGAGAGAGAGAGAGAGAGAGAGAGAGAGCGAGAGAGAGAGAGAGAGAGAGAGAGAGAGAGAGAGAGAGAGAGAGAGAGAGAGAGAGAGCAAACAAAAAATACAGTATAAAAAGCACTTGCAATTATAACACACCTCTAGTACAGAAAGAAATGAAGTGCTACAATTACCTGTTCAGTGATGACCTCAGGAGGGTATTCCACCTCAACTGTCATGCTAGCAGAAGAAGGGTCTCCAATACCATTAGAGGCTGTGCAGATGTATGTTCCTTCAACGTGGCGGTCGACATTTTCTAAGGTAATGCTCAGACCCTGTGAGAAATTGCATTATTCCACTGGTTAAAATTGATTGACAAAATATTTCATCACTGCTTACACTGCCGTAATACCCCTCAAAACATTCCGGTTACTGATAATCCTTAAATCTTCCAAGATCATCATTAATCATTCAGTACCACAGATGATATTTAATGAAGGATTTAAATTTGCTTAATACTGTACTGATATTTGCATTCGAAAACCAAAAGTTCCCCCAAATTAACAGTAAAATGTTTCAAATACAGGTAATTCAATTTTGTCTGAAATACAGCAAAAAGTACCACAAAATTCAAAATTACTGTACTAGGTCCTTGCTGTTGTTCTTGTCTACACTGCTGGTAATAAACTGATTACAGTTCCTGAGCTTGTAATGAAGTATCTCCAGTTGTTTCATTGACAAATTCTAAGTTTTCCCCCAATTATGACTTCTTACAAGCCATTTATTGCCTTGTGTTGAGTGTAGTGATGCTGGTGTTGTAACAGGCATTGCTTATTAAGGTGAGAAGGATGAGGAGGGTTTCTAAAAAAGGCACATTCCAAAATCTGACAATGCTTGGTTCCCACTATACCAGGATTGAATTGAGTCACTGCAATAAAAAAACAGCTTTTATACTTACCTCTTCAGATTGTGTTCCAGAAGGTAAGTGTCCCTGTTGACGGCTCCAGCTGATGGCAGCAGTCGGATTACCATCTGCCATACACTCTAGGGTCACACTTGACCCTTGGACCACACGCTGAACCTTCTCACTTTCACGTCTTACCTGTGATGAATTAGGATTGAAATAACTAATGTCGTACATCAAATAAGATTACTGTAATTTTCATTTCCCATTAAATGTACCTTATTTTTCATTTCCCATTAAATGTACCTTATTTTTCATTTCCCATTAAATGTACCTTCTTTTTCATTTCCCATTAAATGTACCTTATTTTTCTTTTAACATTATCTCATAAAGTATAAGTTCCTCATGATCCCTTAACACATTACTCACCGATGCTGGGTACTGCACATCCAGCGTGTGTTCCAGCTCGGTGGGCGGGGAGGTCTCAATGCGGCACACATACTTGCCGGCATGTCGTCTGGTCACACCATTCAAAACATATGAGTTTCCATTCCTGGTGAATTTTGCTGCAGGTTTCAACTGCAATATAAAAATAATATGAGGATATTATAATTTACCCCATGAAATTTTAAAACATCAAACACATGGGGTGTTTGTGGTATAGCAGGTTTTTTATTTTTTTTTGGGGGATTAGCCCACTCAGGCACAGGTCACTGACCCACATCGAGGCATGGGGGGCGAAAATGTAATACTGTACTGTAGTAGTAATAATAATAATAATAATAATAATAATAATAATAATAATAATAATAATAATAATAATAATAATAATAATAATTCAAAGTACCTTTAAATACAATTTAAAATAAATAATACAAAATCGAAAAATAATAAAATAATAATGATACGAATAATAATAACACCGTAATAATAATAATAAAGAACCATAAAGAAATACAAAAATGCAAAAAAGATCAAAAGTGAGAAACAATATACGGGTACTGTACTGTATGTTGTATATTACACAATACAACAAATATTCACTCAAATACACATATACATTACACCCTTCTCCTTCATATACGAAACACCCATTCCCCCTCACACAAAACCATTTCTTCCAAACAATCTATACCCCTTCCCACTACACACTTCACTCATCCACACAATAAATCCCTTTACCCACACACTGAAGACTTCCTCCATCCATTCATTTCATTCACACACTGCATTCCCTTCCCCATACAATACAACACCTTAATCACAGTGTCCCTCTCATACACACTTCATATTCACTACCACCACCCGCTGACCTACTAGGAGTGCAGGCAACTACTGTATACACAACTTCACCAAGCATCTCACCACAACCACCTGTGGAAAGAATGAGCATTGATACCTGACACCACCAAGTGCTTCACCTCTATCACCCTTGTGTACAATCACCCTGGCCTAAATTTATATGGTAAAATTTCGTATTGTTATTTCTAAGCAAATTATGAACATTTACCGTGGCTTATTGAGTGCAGCTTTAATGTTATTTGAGGGTCGTAATACATTATACCTGAACTGTATAAAAATTAAAATGTCTGTCTTTCACTTGGTTTAGAATAACTCAAATTGAAGCATGAAGAAAGTACAGTAATACAGTTAATTATTACTTACATCAATTTCTCCAACAAACAGTAATCTGTCTTCACCATTGAGCATAATGTGCTTGAACATCACAACTTGGTCACCTGTAAACATGAAACTTGTCAGAACAACCTTATTATATACAGTAGGTCCCTGCCATTCGCGAAGGATAGGCTCCAAGAAACGGCGCGAATAGGCAAAACCACGAATAGCAACTTATACTACCTTAGTGCGCTACTGTATACCTATACCAAACAACTGACCAGCCACGGCAGCACTCATCCCCTCTTTTAACTTGCCTAAAAAATAAAACTTTCTTTGTCAGGGTCATCACTGACTTCTGCCTTTTACATTTCACTCCACTAGCATCAGTCTTTTAGGGGCCATTTCACACAGAAACACTAAAGTTATGAGAGCACAACACGAGATGCTGCGTGGGGTGACTCGTTGTGGTGCAGGAAAAGGGGTTGCAAGCTAGCCACCACAGCCACCATCTGCTTACCGCGAGTCGTCTAAATTGTGTATAGGCAAACTCGTGAATGGCAAGAGTCTACTGTAGTGATAATACAGATCATGGCTGGAATAACCTTTTTAAATATAAAAAAAAGCACCATTAACTGTGGCTGCAATTTATATCTGAATAATCATTGTAAAAGCCATGCCAAATAGTCTTCGGAATCGATTTTTCAGTTTGTATGATATTGAGTTACTGTAAGAGAGAGTGGAGTCAGAAGTAGAACCTTTGGACTTAAGAACATACAGGTAATTGGCAAAGGTGCCTAACTGTGGTCCATCTACAACTGTGCAAAAAAAAGTACTACTGTACTGTACCAGTAGGTGGATGAAAAGATATATATTGTCAACCTTTAGACATGAAAGGCAGTTGGACTCCGTGGAGGGAACTGTGCCAAATATGCTTTCTGATTAATTTCAACCGAGTTTTCATAAATTTGGGGGGAAATATGATTCAGTAAAGTTAAAGCTCATCAAACTTTGTGACTGATCTGTAGTGGAACAGGCATGGGCATCAGCAGGGAGGAGCACTTGAATCCATCTAGAAAATGAGGAATGTTCTTTTTTTCTGCAATCCTTGTTCACAATATGTCTATGATATTACAAGTTTTTAAGTGAGCAGTTTGTTCCTTGATGTTCCCACAATAGACACCTGAGGTAAGCTAGTACTTCTGACAATTCCTCTGTGTGTGAGAATTATGATGTCATTGATAAGAGTGACAACTGGCGGTTGGACCAGGCTGGCTGACAAGGGTAAGATTGTCATGATGTTGACATCACAGAGGAATAAAGTACAGCATACAAAACAGTACTTGGTGTTAGGTCACGATGAAGCAGCAATCACTTGTCATCAAAACTGCCTAATTATGGATTATTTTACGGTTACTGTAGTTAAATTATAATTTTTCAGATACTCTTTGCATAGTGTAACGTTATTTAACTAATTGTGGGGTTTTCAAGTTTTGATAACTAGTATGATATTTTTTAGTATAATATGACACATAATTATAAACACTATAACCATTCATTAATATTATCATTCTTAAATGAAAATAAGAGCAATGCAAATACTGTACGTATTGTGGAAAGCCCTGAACTCGGTAAACCCGGGGATAATTTGTTTTTCATTTATGCTTCAAAAATCTACTACAATGAGTTCATGTATACTAAGCACTTGCAAAACCAAGTTGTGGTTCATTATTGTAGGAAAAGATGGCATAGTTAAATGATATCTACAATATCAATAATTTTGCTGAGTTGTAGTTTTGGTTTGAAATGTGGACACAGCGTCAACATTCCCAGAAGAAAACTGCATCTGATTCCGGTGCAACCTTGATGGATCTTCTGAAGCAGTGTGATTTGTTTCCTGGCATTCGATAAGCTCTACTGATCTCGACACTTCCAGCCTCCACTTGTGAAATAGAGCGGTCATTTAGCAAGCTGGGACACATTAAGACATGGCATCAATCAACAATGTCAACTGAACCCTTCTCTGGATTGTGCATTCTCAGCGTGCATAGCTAAAAGGTGACAGACTGAAAGGAAGCCTTCACCATTGAAATTATGCTGCTAATGTTCTGAGCAAGTCACTATCGTAAAAGACAGCTAGCATTGGTAATCGCTAGATTTTTACGATTAATGATATCAAATGAATTATTTTTGTAAGTTTTTAATAATACTTTTAGTGATTAATAATTTGGTGATAACAATGATAAGTGATATTGCCGATTATACTCGAAAGTAACTCTATTATACTTTACCATACTCTTATATGGAGGTATACACAGTACCTGTTTTGAATAAACTGATATGTCAGGCCTTGTCTTGTTTTCTAGCACCCTGGAAAAACACCCTGCGGATACCCATGCAGTTCTTTTGCAATATCAAGAACTTAAATTATTTTCAGTAATAGATGCCGTTTTGATGGATTTCACTACTGACATTTCTGAAGTACTGTACCGTCTTTGGGTCTGATGTTAAGGGGATAAAGTGATGCAACTGACACATAACTGATACACCTGAATTTGTTCCTTAAATATAAACTAAACTTATCCTGATACTAATATATACAGTCCAGTACTGCACTGTTATACTCTTCAGGATATAAATGATATACAGTAGTGCTTCATATAGGAGAAACCTAAGAATTACTCAACAAAACTTTGTTTACTGATCTTTGACTCCAATGCAATTAATAAAATAAAAGTTTTCCTGGAAAGAACAACTGACACTAACCAAGGTTTTCCACTTCACAGGGAAAGGTTATGTCTCCTCCAACTTCAACAGAGAAGTGTTGTGAATTGGCCACGAAGGTTGGAGGGCTCTCAGGATCGTAGAAGTTTGCCTCATAATCGTTGGGAGTGTCGTCATACTCGTATTCGTAGGCCGAGTCAGTGTTCTGTGCATGTGCTGAAATTTGAAAATTTATATTAGTTACTGAATGTAATAAAAAAAATGATTAGTCCTGAAAACCTATTGTTGTGGCAGTCCACATCTAACCCATTTAAGTACAGTAAAGATCACTATGTTTACAGGCCTATACAAATCCTTGACATTAGCCTGGTAATCACGCAAAGAATTGTAATACATCCCCATCGGAAACAGAAGTCAACAGATGGTTCAGCAATACTGTACTGTACAGTTTTGTAATTCACTCAGGTGTAAATACATTGTTTCCAGCTGATTTTTAAGTTACCAATTTGGAGAATGGTGGGTCTCTAAGATTATTTGGTTGTGGGATCGGCCGTAAAATGGGGTTTCAGGATTAAAGCTTCATTTAATACAAGTTGCAAATAACTGCACATTTTTTTTAACACCATTCAATATAAAAAGTGATGAGGTAGTACTTACGTCAGACCGCCTGAAAATAAGGCTCCCCAGCACATTACACTTGATGATAAAACAATCTAACCTATGTCAATCTAACCTAACTTAACCTAACCTCCAGGTAGCATTAGCGTGTTTAAACTTCCGGTAAAATATTCATGGGGCTAATGTTCATATGACCCCCCTCCCTCTTATCTGTTTATATCAAGACAAACAATTCACAAACCAAATCAAGCTTTACTCAGTCTCAAACACTGATATTGGTACAGTAGTTCCTTTACGCTAATTCCATCATGGCTGTTAATCCAATTATCATCCGAAAAACAATTTAGCTGCAATACCGAAAGTAATTATAATTAATCTAATTATAACACATTTACTGTGAGTATCAAAGTGAATAAATTCATACCTTAAAGAATAAGTTTGTTCTACATGTACATATGGTTCTATAATCTCTAAGTCATGCACTTGCACTTCGGTGTGCCTGTGCATGGATGGATTACATCTTAACTCACATGGATTCGGGCGATTTATTAACTTCAACGATGTGAATATCTTGTAAGATTAAAAATAACTTCAATTAAGTTCTCATCAGTCATCCACTTGCCTTGATGCCGCATACCGACCCAGAACTCTTCGCTGATTGGTGGATGCGCGCCACTTGACCTGCCTGCCCAAGTTTCACCGTGGCAGTTTGTTTACATTATTCTTGCGCCAGGCCAAGATGTTATCTACCCCACACACACGGCCTCTATCTGATGCCGCCGACCTGGGAACTACCCTCTACCAACTGTTATTGTCAACTTCCTTTGTCTCAGGCTATGACACTTCTTATTCACCTCCAGCAAAAACTTGTGTACGAGTTTCTAATTCATAAATACAAACTATAGTAACTATGCTAGAGGAGTAGTGTTTGTTATTCATTTTTTATTACGGGGGAATAATGGGGAGGGAGGTGGCTGCAGAGATGCGAACACACACACACACACACACACACACACACACACACACACACACACACACACACACACACACACACTGATAAGAAATTGACTTCAAGGTGGTACGGGAGAAACAGCTAATTTAATACACCACCACCGACAACCACTCCCTACCTCAACCACTGTCAGTCTATCTCGAATTTTATAATATTTGTGATATGAAAACAAAAAGTATCATGATATAATAATTATAAATTTTAAGAAAGTGACAAATAGCAAAACTACACAATAACAACAATTACACAAAAATAAATGTACAACACTGGACAAAACACCAAAAAATAATATAAATATTTATATACACAGACCTCTTACTGTAATATAAACAAGACAAATAAACTATAATCAACAGGAAACTATTATCATTACTGCCATATATCCTTCATTTTTATCTAACACCTAAAGCATAAAATCTAATTATTACAACCTTCAATAACCATTATAACTACGGTAATCCACATTTACATATTCTATACTTAAAAAAAAAAACCTCTGATTCCCCCCAACGACGGATTATACGAAGCTATCAACGCTCGGGGTCATATATCAAATTAATCCGATTTGAAAATGTCAAGAGAGAGAGAGAGAGAGAGAGAGAGAGAGAGAGAGAGAGAGAGAGAGAGAGCCGGACCGTACTGATTCGAAATAATACGTGTGGCTCATCTTCACTACTGGACACTTACGGTTATTTTTGACTCCTACAATCTTTTAGTAATATGTCTATGAGAGATATTTGGGACTTTGTTCTTGTGGATGGGGACCACTTACACCTGGGCACCTATCACAACTGTATGTATGTATGTATGTATGTATGTATGTATGTATGTATGTATGTATGTGCGTGTGTATGTGCGTGTGTATGTGTTCAAGAAAAGAACTGAAAGAGTGAAAGATAAAACTACCTTGAAAGTAATATGCAATTATGAGGTTTACAAATACTTAGAATGTCTTTTACATTGTGGCCGAGTCGATCTGCCAGTGGCCAGCAGGCAGTCTACAGTACGTTTGCCATTATGACCTACAATACGTCTGCCAGTGTGACCTACAATACGTCTGCCAGTGTGATCTACAATACGTCTGCCAGTGTGATCTACAATACGTCTGCCAGTGTTACTACAATACGTCTGCCAGTGTGACCTACAATACGTCTGCCAGTGTGATCTACAGTACGTCTGCCAGTGTGATCTACAATACGTCTGCCAGTGTGACTACAATACGTCTGCCAGAGTGATCTACAATACGTCTGCCAGTGTGACTACAATACGTCTGCCAGTGTGACTACAATACGTCTGCCAGTGTGATCTACAATACGTCTGCCAGTGTGATCTACAATACGTCTGCCAGTGTGACTACAATACGTCTGTCAGTGTGATCTACAATACGTCTGCCAGTGTCTCCTCGTAAGTGTACCAAACAGGTAGACATTACTATTACACTAGTATTATGAGTTACATCGATATTATTTATCCATCAGTGACTGCTAGACACCTTCCACACTACACTGAGCTATACAGACGCAAGCAGACAGACGTATACACAAACTTACAGACAGAAACAAACATACAGACAATCAAACAGACAATCACACAGACGCTGTAGTACGGACGGTATAGTGTAACAAAGAACAATCGGCGTGGAGGGAAAGGAGGGAGGTGGGAAAGGAGGGGTGGAAGGAAAGGGGGGAGGGAGGGGGTTATCAGATCCCGCGCAAATTGTGGAATTGTCCTGCCTTGATCCTGTGTGATAACGGACGTCCTTCAGAGTTCCCTGCCACCACACACCAGGGGGAGCTATGGATGCTCCCCGCCACATTAGGGGAGTTATGGATGTTCCCCCGCCACATTAGGGAGATGGATGTTCCCCCCACATTAGGGGAGTTCTGGATGTTCCCCCACCACATTAGGGGAGCATCGATGTTCCCCGCCACATTAGGGGAGCTACGGATGTTCCCTGCCAAACAAGGAGTTATGGATGTTCCCCGCCACTAGGGGAGCAGGATGTTCCCCGCCACATTAGGGGAGTTATCGATGTTCCCCGCCACATTAGGGAGCTATGGATGTTCTCGCCACATTAGGGAGTTATCGATGTTCCCCCTGCCACATTAGGGGGCTTGGATGCTCCCTCGCCACACTAGGGGAGTTAGGATGTTCCCCGCCACATTAGGGAGTTATCGATGCCCCCGCCACAATAGGGGAGTTATGGATGTTCCCCCACCACACTAGGGGAGCTATGGATGTTCCCCCGCCACACTAGGGGAGTTATGGATGTTCCCCTACAACAATAGGGCAGCTGGGGATGTTTCCCCCTGGGTATTAAGAAAACTATGAATGTTTTATCCGTTACGGTACATGAGATGCTAGGGGAAATTACCCAATCACCCTAGAGGAGCGGGGAAATTTACCCTACCACCCTAGAGAAGAAGTCGAGGAAATTCCCACACTACAGTAACACATGTAGGGATATTTTTTGCCTTCCTGGTGATAAGTTTGACAGTATAAATTTTCTTCACCAACCCGTAAAAATCTTAAAGTGTCTCAAACATTCCATAGAAATCTGATCACATCCCCCATTAACACACAGTAACTACAGCGTCCATAACCACCATAACTACCGTATATTAAAAGTACGTTCACGGAAGTTACGGATGTTGGCTAGGAAATGTATCTCTCATAGGAAGGGAAAAGGGGGAGGAAAGAGTTAACTCGCAGGGGGAAAAAAAAAAAAGAGAAGCTGACAGGATCCCCGAGGGTGTCCGATGCTCCAAAAGGTCCTTAATCCGACAGTTCATTTACCCGATGGTTCACTGATTCAAAGCGCCATGAATCCCACTATCACAGGAAACCCTCCACTCACTCGGTTCTTTGTTCCGAAGCTTTGTTTACTGATGAAAGTTCGGGTAAATGAATCTTCGGAACAGTAAATCCCTTCAGTATACTCGTGAGCCGGGAGAGACGTACTATACACACCAGGGCTATACACCGGATCATACAACATACAAAATACTGACTGGTTCAACTTACGCGACATACAAACTAACACACCAAGCATCGTCAGTAAATATTTCGAACATTATAATTACATAAATAAATCTTTAGTAAACCTCTACGACAACTTCTGTGCATTCATTAATAATTGTTTACCTCAATACGAACATTGTGGTTGTGACACTGACCAACAAAATAAGGTTTCTGAAGCTTTAATTATCGTGACTTGGTTGGAATGTCTCATACACATCTGTCACCCTGGTGTGAGCCCGGCAAAAAGGCATACACGCTATACAGCCTTAATTTTCACCCGAGAGAGAGAGAGAGAGAGAGAGAGAGAGAGAGAGAGAGAGAGAGAGAGAGGCAAAACCTAGTACACAAAAAAAAAGAGTAAAAGTATTATTTATATGTGTATACAGCTAAGCTTCTCAGTGTAGGAGAAGGAAGATATGATACCCGGCCAGGTGAGGAGCCCGACCAGGTGAGGACCCCGGCCAGGTGAGGAGCCCGGCCAGGTGAGGACCCCGCAACTGATATATTTGTCAAAGTTCCGGGAATGTTAATAAATTACTCGGATTTTACGTTTCTTAGCGAGTCTATTTTTAACAGGTGGGTTCATGATGAATAACACTACGCCCTTCATAAGAGTTCATTACCGAGGATCAGCCAAAGGAAGGCATGATAATAAAGTTTGGTCACTCACAACGAACAAAAGTACACAGACCTTACCTGTAACAAGAGGCCATAGACTGTACCATACAAGAGAAAGGGAAAGTAATTAAATTTCGATACAAACGAGAACTATGTCATCCGGGAAGCTCTCTGGCTTCCCGCCAAATTGAAGTAGGGAGGACAAAGAATCAGCTGTTCCGGCCAAGTTCCCGTCACGAGGGAGACGTCGACACTGACTTCCCCCTCGTTACCCGGGACAGTCCCTGCCTCCCTCGGATTATTTTCCCTGTTGCTCCCAAGGAATTTGTAATTTCTAAATACGACGGCAGGTTAAATTACCGAAACGCGTTGATGGTAGACACCGGAAGCTACGTCACAGGGAGAGGCTAAAGGATCGACGTATTTCTCGTGGAGTGACAGGGAGGGAGAGGGAGTCCCCCATTATTGCCCTCTTTACAAAGTTCTGATTGTTCCCGTATGTGTGTGGCTTCAATGCCAACTTCTAACAGAGATGACCGTCGTGAGTGTGTGTACAACGCCTTCAAGGATACACTGTTACTGGCTCATACAGTCCGTCATCCCACCACGCTATAAACACATTATGGTTATACGAGCTATAATAATTACTCAAATTCTTTAGATACTTCACATTTCTCGCCTGAAGTCGTAGTGTATCAAGGACCCAATTCTGAAAGCTCATTTATACTTAGTCGAGGACGATTCGACAGCCTGTCATACTTTATCTTGGTGTCTCCAGTTGCCATGAAGGGTTTAACACAAGAAGCAACCCTCAGGCAGCGGGTCACAGCAACTGACCGATCATTCCCACACTGGACGTTGAGACGTGTTAAACAACCAACTGCCACGATGTTTCTTGTTCAGCATAATGTTGACGGCACAACACTCCACACCTTGCCAGTACACAGGTCACATCCTTCACTATACTGAATAATAATTATACGTCTATTTTTAATACTACTACAACTAATAATACTGTATTAAAACAACAACTAGAAGCATTATGGTGCTCCCCCAGGGGATTACATCAGACTTGGACGATCGTCTGTTTTCTGGGATTTAACCGAACGTAACATAACCTAACCTGACCATTTAATTAAGATGATAAAAATCGCATAAAACAGACGATCGTTACTCAAGTCTCACGTTCTGGTAAGACTTGACAGGATACATGTTGTGACAAGATTAAGTATATATAAAAACGATTCAAGAATATTCACAATAATCATATGTCATTTCTTTTGATATTTAGGTTCCAGTTTATTACACGACCTTAAATGTAATGATTATTTAGGGTTTCTTCCTGTACTGTATTATACCTATACCAAGACACGTTATTCTCACCGGATAAATTTATATATAACATTAAGAGTAAATTTTAAGAGAAGAACTAAAAGCTCAGTCATTCCTCGTTGAATTCCAAGTGATAAGGCAGTGAGGGGGGGAGGGGTGCCGAGGTTCCTGGTCTCCTGAGGGTGAAGTACACTGGAGGACCTTCAAGACGTCATCCCCGTCAGCCCAACATCTCTATCGGTGTTCCTTCTAGTCCCGTGTAGGCGGGGTGAGGGGGGGGGGGGCGGAACGGCAAAGGGGAAGAATCGGCTTACGTTCCCCCTTTCTTCCATACACCTTGTTAATTCTTTAGTTGTAATTATAATCCACGGCTTTGAGTATGTGTGACAATAATAAACGCTATGGTAATCTTATTCGAATGATACCGAAACTACGACTAAGATTTAATTAAAAACAAACAATAGTAAGGAAGATGTTGACATACGATGCGGTGAGGTTATGAGAAACACCAGGCGGCGGGAAAACTATTAAGTTACTCCAGATAAACAAACTAGGTCGTTAGGCTGTACGGAACTATAATAACCACTAAAGATGAGAGCTAAGCCAGTAGTCCCCCGTGTTGCAAGACAAGAGTCACAGGTCCCAACTACTCCTTCACCCCCTGGAGTGTAACCGTCCGCTCCCGGCCACACTCGCCTGTCTCCAACACCCGTGTTGTGTTATGTTAAGCTGCCTCTCAGAATAATTAAAACATCAGTGGGAGACAGGCGTGGCAGCTGGCGCCCGCAGGTCCCAGTACTCGGGTGACACGTCCACCAAGATCCCCGACAGATCAGGGTTATAAGTGCTGTTGTTTACATCCGGGAACCCTCGCCCGCATGTTGATGAATCACGGGGCTCACCCTGGCCCCTCATGACCATATTTACACTACTGAGGAAATAATTATTTCTCTAAGTAGAATAATTCAATGAAAGTTTAGTGTAATAACAGTGAACTTACAGCTTTTAATTCTAATAAAAAAAACGGGCCACAAAACTTCATTAGTATAAAAAATACTTTTAATCTCGACTTTAACCGGATGACTTACAGCCCTTTGTAAATCTTGGTGAAAAAGAGAAGCTATAACAACATGAAGGAGCAAGAATAGGGGTAGGAGGCAGAACCCGAGAGAAGACACTGTCCTACACTCTACCTGCCTTCTGTTACCGCCACACACACATCACATCATCACGCTCTGAATATCTCTCCTTAATTCCTGAATTTACACCTTAAAAAAAAACACTTAAAAATATGGTATTAATTATGAGAATAAATTAAGACACTAAAAAAAATACAGCAGTGAAATGCTGAAGTTAATGTTAATGTTCAGGTGATCCATTTATTGACATATCTTCTATTTTCTCACACTCATTCCCATCGACGTAATGTCTTCGCGTTAATAATTTCCCGAGAACGCCTGACAACTCAATGATAAATGTCCATCTATCTAACGTATTTTTATGTCCGTCAATCTAACGTATTTTTATGTCCGTCTATCTAGCGTATTTTTATGTCCGTCTATCTAACGTATTTTGCAAAGACTAAAAAGTGTTATGAAAGTTTTAGTCGAAAGGTTTGGTGGGGGCAAAAGACGTCTTATATTGTTTGACTATATCCTTCACGAGTCATAAACGTGGCCTCTCGGGGGAATTAAGTGACATGTGAGAGTAGGTGGTGAAGTTTACCTCCGAGATTATTATAAGGTATTGGCCGGTAGGGTTAAGATCGACATAAGAAAAGCAAAGAGGAATAATAAACTGAAGGTAGCAAAGAAGGCGAAGTCAAACCCCAGGGGATTCTATCAAATGTATCAAACTAAAACACGAGAAACGATTGGACCAATACAGTCAGATACCGGCGAGCTAACTGATAACGACGAAGAAATGAGCAATAATCTGAACAGATATTTTTCAACAGTTTTCACCACCGAAAATTTAAACATGATACCTGAGGCACCGACCATATACAGAGATAGTGAAGAAAATATATTAAGCGAGGTAGTAGTGACTAGTAACGATATTAGTAAGCAAATAGACAAACTAAAGCCTAATAAGTCACCAGGTCCCGGTGAGATATTTGCCAGAATATTAAAGGAATGTAAGGAAGAGCTGAGCATGCCCTTAGCAAAGTTGTTTAACATGTCCTTAAAAACGGGTGAAGTACCAGAATCCTCAATCCTGGAGGATAGCGAATGTAATACCGATTTTCAAGAAGGGAGATAGATCACTATCCTCTTAACTACCGCCCAATCAGTCTAACATGAATTGTAGGCAAATTACTGGAAGAAATAATTTCAAACTCGATTCGAAATCACCTGGAGAAGCACAAGTTGATCAATGATTCCCAACTTGGCTTCACAAGCGGGCGTTCATGTCTAACTAATCTATTAACATTCTTTTCAGCTGTTTTCGAATCAGAGGACGAGGGGCACAATTATGATGTGGTATATCTCGACTAATACGAGGAGTGGAGGTTCATGGCCTTGGAAGAGATATTCTAAAATGGATTTGGGCGTGATTACAGGACAGGAAACAGTGAGTGAGCATTAAGTGCACTCAATCCGATTGGAGCAACATCACTAGTGGAGTACCCCAAGGCTCAGTACTTGGACCATTATTTTTTATTATAAGTATAAACGACATAGATATCGGCATAGACAGCAACATAAGTAAATTTGCTGATCACACTAAAATAAGGCGTGTAATTAAATCTCACAAGGACTCCGGAAAACTACAGGAAGATCTAAAACAAATCGAATGGTCTGAAAAATGGCAGATGAAATTCAATGTGGACAAATGTAAAGTACTCAGTATAGGAGATGTAAACAGAGAAGCCAGATACCAGATGAACAACGAAGTTACAGAGAAATCCGACTGCGAGAAAGATTTAGGAGTAATGATAAGTGGCAATCTTAGCCAAGTAAAAAATGTGTATTTGCTCGAAACAAGGCTAATAGAGTATTTGGGTTCATACAAAGGAGTATTAGTTACAAGACTAGCAAAGTCATCCTAAAACTATATCTTGTGAGACTTCGCTTGGATTACAGTTCAATTCTGGTCACCGTATTACAGAATGGATATACTGTAGAATCCTTAGAAATAACTCAGAGGAGAATGACAAGACTAATCCCGGGCATTAGGAACCTTGAGTACAGAGACAGGTTAAAGCATCTTAATTTGCACTCCCTCGAGAGACGTAGAGTGAGGGGCGATATGATCGAGGTGTATAAATGGAAGTCAGGGCTGAACAAAGGGGACATTACAAAGGTACTCAAACTATCCAACCAGGAGCAAACTCGTAACAATGGTTTTAAATTAGACAAATTTAGATTTAGGGGCGAAATAGGTAAACATTGATTTGGAAATAAGAGTAGTGGACGAGTGGAACAAGTTACCAAACATCATCATTAACTGGAATACGCTGGATAGCTTCAAACATAGGTTGGATGGCGATATGAGCAATGGGGGTTGGACGCAATTGGGACTGTCCAGTATGGGCCAATAGACCCGCTGCAGTTTCCTCCATTCTTATGTTCTTAATGTAAACAAGGCGGGGGGGGGGGTCGGGTGGGGGTGAGCTTGGGCTTCTGGTCCCGGATTCTGAGAGGTTCAAAGCGGTCACACCTTACTTCGAAAACCTGCTCTGTGAACGCTTTTACTGGCTAACTGGGAGAAGTTCTTAGAGCCCGTGTCTGCTCTGCCTTGATTCTTCGTCAGATGATTCAAAACACTCGTCTCCTTGTTTCTTCTTCCTCTTTAACTAGTGATGTAATGCAGCATCTCACAAACTTACTTACAGCTGCGACAAGAACAAGGTGAGTACACAGGGCTTCCAAACTATACTGGTATGCTAACGTAGCTATAATTATATTATTCCCCAATTCATAAGATCTTCAAAATATTTCATACACCTTGATACATGATATTCCAGCCAGGGCCGACCCAGCAGTACGCGTATGTCGCCCCTGGAGTAACTCACCAGGCAAAGGGCACATCCCTATTGTGTAAATGTACCGAGATGTGACAGTTCAGTATAAGAGATGGTGTCTGTCTGCCCAGCACCGTTAAGCAGTGGAATGGTCTTCTACTGACTGTCTTTGGTGACGATATTTACTACGTGATATTCATGTACATGTTTACTGGCCAGGCTGGAGGCTGTCAGTGTTGCAGTGACTGTGTTTTATGCTAATCGTAAGAGTTACACTTAAAGGTGGGAATTTTACTCATATCTTTGAAAATCCTTACCAGGATTCTTAAAATTTCGTACCTTCGATTCGTCCAGAACAAAGACAACAAAAAAAGAGCATAAAAAGTCGCACTGCAGTTATGATGCCATTATGGCCGCCATCTTTGTGTTGGGTGATATACGATCTCATCTCCCCAGTTAAGGTCAAAATCAACGTAAAAACCTGTAAGAATGCAGGCCGTGAGGGACACAGGATACGGCCGTCACAGATGACAAACACGCAGCCGTCCACAGGAAACTTACAAATACATATATATAACGAACAAAATCCTGGAGTTGAGGCGGCCACTGGATGTCAAGGGCTGTTAACGCCAAGAAATAAGTATATGAGACAGAATTTAGTCAAGAGATATTGAGCATCAGCGAGTGGGTCAAGTCAATACAGCACTATGGCTCCTCACAATCACCACTTAGCTGCGTCAACATGGGGGAGGCACCGTAAGAAAGGCCCGTCAATAGAGGGAGAAGTGGCTAGGTTAGCGGGGACAGTCCCAGCCATTGTGTCGCCCCTGCCGACCCTAGGACCAGTTACCCATCACTGATGCCACACACTTTTATTTCAAAACCCTTCTTTACCTCCTCTTTGTGCTATGTGAAGCCCTATATCTGAGTAACAAACGTAAAATCCCAATAATTTATATCAATAACATTCAATAAACATGTAAATTATAGCATACGAGTATTACAACGAAACTTGAAGAAATCGGGTGAGGGTTTGATCCGGGAATGGCAATGATGTTCGGAGGGGAGACTGAACGAGGGGCAGTAGAGGGACGCTCAAGACAGCGTGTTGATGGCCTGGCCGAGGGACTACCGCGCTATATCGAATACGAGTCACTGGGGAGTTCACCAATTTCTGAATACACGGAAATGTTTATAAATCATGTTTTTAGACGATGGTTAGGCCAGGATGTGTGGTCAAAGTCTTTTAGGAGGAATATTGCGTGAGGGAGGGGGGGGAGCGACTGTCAGGTGAGGTTAGTTTAGGTTATTATGATCTATGACAAACTAACTGATGCTCCCAAACGTTACAGAATCACCCAGTAGTGACCTTTGACCTTTAAAACTGGTAATCTTGACCAACTTGATTGGGTCACGGGAGTAAGTAGATGTTAGTGTTTCGATATTGATACAGCGAGGGATGGGGGGCGGGTGGATGGGGGGGTGACACGTGATCTAAGAATAATGGAAACAATTGTAAATAGAAACCAAAAAAATTATCTAACCTGGTAAAATAAATGGGATTTTTTTTTTGGTTAAGGTCAGGTTTCACCCCATAACAACATGGTGACCCTGTGTGTGTGAGTGTGTGTGTGTGTGTGTGAGAGAGGGGGTATTAACTCACTCACTGTCACACCCAAACAGGCTTGTCAAGTTCCACCAAAATTTATGAAGGTAATTTAGATTTATGAACCACGTTAAGTTTTTTGTTGGGGGCGTGACTAATGGTGGGGACGACTATGGCAGCGACGACGACTATGGCAACGACGACGACCATGGCAACGACGACTTTGGCAACGACAACGACCATGGCAACGATGACCACACAAACACAAAACTGGCTATAGGAGATAATTTGAGTTAATATCTGTCTAAACTACTGGTTGAAGGTGATAAATGGGAGAGAGAGAGAGAGAGAGAGAGAGAGAGAGAGAGAGAGAGAGAGATAAAACAACATTCTCCCCTCTCATCTATACACCCTACCCCTCTCATACACCCTAAACCATTCCACTTAACACCATACACTCTTCTCTCCCCTTCCATCATACAACCTCCCCTCCATTACACACACACACACACACACACACACACACAATATGCTGCTGTTATTATTATTATTATTATTATTATTATTATTACATACCTAGCAACCACACCACCACGACCAACCCAGCACAATCACCCCATCAGAGACACCACCACACTCTACCACAATACGAGCAAGTATGCCTTAGGTCTCGATGCTATCAAGTGGTTATCGACAGTACACACAGCTACGTTACCTCCTTCCTCACTACACCCTCACCCCCGCCCCGCCTACTACACCCTCACCCCCACTCACTTACACCCTCACACCTCCTACCACTTCTTACACCCCTTTCCCAGCCCACATTACCACCATCTTTAAACCCTTCTCGACACCCACGCTCCTATACTCTCCCATCCAACGCCTATACCACCACCCACACCAACTACCTCATCTTCACCCACGTCAACCCTTCCACACGAGCTACCTCAACCTCTCCCACTACCTCCATCATCACCACTACAATCACCGCACCACAACCCTACATCCACGCCCACTACCTTATATAAGCTTGGTGAGCTCTGGTGGTGGTGGTGGTGGTACTGCAGGGTTACAGCTTAGTTCCTCTGCCATTGGTCAAGACTGGGACGGGTCCTTCCTTGTAATTTACGTGTGATTGCTCTGTTTAATAAAATAATTGGATAACTATACGATGTGTGTGTATGTGTGTGTGTGTGAGAGAGAAATTTTCCCCATTCTGACAAAACTGTATCAAGCAGATCATCCAAATACAATAAACTATCAACAAAAAGTCAATATTCCCTATTTCAATATCAAGGAGACTCCTATTTTGCATCCGTAAATTCTCATTACCTTCTCTTATATGTAAAATAGGGAGACAAGTTGTTACGGTGTTGACAGTGTAATGAAGGAGAGTTCAATACAAACATTACACCCACGTAATACCTATACCCCTACCCCCACCCATCCCCCTACCCACACCTCCCCACTTATTCCCCCTTCCCCCCCTCCCTAATACCACAGTCGTCACCAAGAACATATATATCATTAAGTATTTATTACTGGTGTATAATAATGGTGGGTCGTCCTGAGTAATGCGGCAACGTTTCTCAGAAGGAATTACTTGTTAGTTATGTTTTATGGCGTTACGCTGAGAATTAAGTGACGATTGAATGAAAAGGAATGTGGTAATTTTGTTTTTGTTTTTGTACGAATGTATTGTGACTCTGTTTAGTTGTTTGGTTGAGTAGATGATGATGGTGGTGACGGCGATAATATGAACACACACAGAACAACAACAACAACAACAACAACAACAACAACAACAATACTAATAATAATAATAGTAGCAATAATAAAAGAATAATAATAATAAAATAATAATAATAATAATAATAATAATAATAATAATAATAATAATAATAATAATAATAATAATGAATCACCTAGGAGAGCTACATCACTGCACATTAATACAATATTCCCGTTCAGAAGTTGATCCCTTGAATCGAGCGGCTCCCTTAAGCTTCTTTTCAGTATTTACTGGAGGCAGGCAACAATCTCTCTCTCTCTAAGGGTCATATCCTCAGCTACACAATAAACCCGGATTCAATAAAGTCCGTACGTATTTTTTTTTTTACCTCTGGGATTCTGAGTTGGCGGCCAAAATAAGGTGTGGGGAGAGAACTTCAGAATTAACCTTAACTATGTTCTGTCATCCTAAGTTACGAGATAAATATTCCCTTACATGTGGCTGGTGTTCCCCGGCTGCTGGAGCTACTCCCCAAAGAGCTGCACCAACACAAACCTTTTAAACAGATTTCGTTTTGTGTCAAAAAGTCCATGATTCATTCCTCCGAGTTGTGGGCCGTTACCAGATGACTTATAACTGCGCGCTAACTATTTGCTTTACGTCCAACAAAGGCAATATTTAGGTGTAAATTTGTGCAAACTATTCGCAATTTGTTCATAAATATGTTAGGCTGCCCGGACACGTCTGGCTAACTTCTCTCCGTACAGTGTTGGTCGGCGCCGGGGTCTCGGAGGGTGACGCGTTATGTTTCCCAAATGGAGGTAAAGTTTCATTTCAATTCTAACGCCATTGTGGTGGTCATATTTACGTCAGTTCGATGATATCTCAAGGTTCCAATTTTGAGGAAATTAAAGAATAAAAATATATGATAACTGATACGGGGAGGTGTGGTGACCGTGGGTGTTTACCTTGTGAGTGTCAACATTCCTGGCGCCCACCTCCTCATCTACTCATGACTCTCATGTGAAACACCACAACGTTATGTTGGCCTTTTTGTAAAATCTTGCTAAGATGAAAAAGAAAAAAGAAAAAAAACAAGAATCCATTATCAAAATTACGGCCAACTGGATGGGGCGTCGTCACCAGCCTCTCAGGTTCCCGCCCGCCACCACCTCTTGTTGTCATTAGTGCTGACTTCACCAAACTCCGGCTACTTTGTTATTAAAGGAAATAATACAAAATATAATGACACCACAAACAACACACACACTTCCTCAACCACACTCATACTTACCGCACATTATCAGTGACATAGAGCTTCTGTATATTGAATTTATATTACACCTTGTAGCTAGTATTAGTAGTGTGTAAAAAAAAATATAATTTTACGCTCGTGTACAACATTCATCCCCCACCACCACCACCACCATACCTCCACCACAAGACAAACAGCCCACAAATATACCACTAATCTCCTAAGAATTGCAAGTTGCCTGGAGAAAACAGCCTTAATGGACAGTGTGAGCTAAGATTACTACACCAGAGCCTAGTGTTATGTCGCGTGTATTCAGAGTAAGAATCCCTTTACTACGCTACGTCCGAAATTCACTTGGAATCCTCCGCTGAATATTATTTTTTTTTTTAGCGGCTGGAGGATGTGAGAACGTATCTACCCAACATAAATATTGAGACTAAATAGAGAGAGAGAGAGGAATCGGGTCCTATTTTGGCCTTACGCTAGGACTCTCTCTCTCTCTCTCTCTCTCTCTCACCGTTAATAATATCAATGTACAAGCCAATACCCTAATTAAGTACCACTTTACTATTCCCCCATTACATTGTGCTATCCACCTATTTAATGGTGTACTATCCTTCCTCATAACCCACGTCAATGCACTCTCCCCCATAACCCACATCAATGTACTCTCCCCCATAACCCACATCAATGTACTCTCCCCCATAACCCACATCAATGTACTCTCCCCCATAACCCACATCAATGTCCACCCCATAGCCCACATCAATGTACCCCATAACCCCCATAACCCACATCAATGTACTCTCCACCCCATAACCCACATCAATGTCTCTCCCCCCATAACCCACATCAATGTACTCTCCACCCCATAACCCACATCATGTCCTTCCCCCCATTAAGAAGCCAGACACCCCCATAATTAAGCCATCAGTGGAGGCGCCTGTTATCAGCCATGGATCAGACATGGGTCCTCTAATCAACTCAGATTAATGTTCCTCACTGATAATATCCTTAATGCATTGTTGCAACTAATGGCCCGCCAGTGACCCCGTCTTGCTGTGTGTGTGTGTGTGTGTATGTGTGAGTGAGTGAGTGAGTGAGTGAGTGAGTGTGTTTCACCAGTACAAAATTCCAGTAATGAGCGATCGAACAGTGATGCCAGACCAAAGGATACACCATTGCGTGTGAGGTTCAGCAGTGTTACCAATGTAAGAGAATCACCCCCACCAGATGTCAACCAGCGTTACCAGTCAAGGATGTACGCATGAAAAGATCTGAGCAATGTTACCAACACAGAGGATGGGAAAAAGGGCATAAAAAAGATAAACAGTATTACCATCAGAGAGAGACAGGCTATCAGATGTTAAGTGTAGCCAGTGAAGAGGAGGTACCCTAATGACGAGGCTCCAGAGTAATGTTACCATGACAGGGAGTTGGGGGTAAGACAAACAGGGTTACCAACGTAGCAGGAGGGAATCACGTATAAAAAGCTACAGTGTTACCAGCACAGACGAGCAGTTAATCAGGGCATTGCATAATAGGACCCCCAGAGAGAGAGAGAGAGAGAGAGAGAGAGAGAGAGAGAGAGAGAGAGAGAGAGAGAGAGCCGTGTTGCCGTCAGGGTGAAGTGAAATTGTTAAATCGTTGATGGAAAAAAAAACTATTATTGTTGTTTTAATATCCTACAACTCTCTCATCTGGCCCTCCCTCCGTCTACCCCCTTCACTTCCATCTCCCTTATTGTCTCACCCTTCCCTCCCTCACCTCCGTAACTTTCTCTTTCTCCCCCTTGGTGCTTAACTCTCCCCCCCATCACCCCGATCCCTTATAAAAAAAACTCGCCCTTCTCCAACACCCTTACCCCTCCTCCAACACCCTTACCCCTCACCCTCCTCCAACACCTTACCCCTTCACCCTCCTCCAACACCCTACCCCTTCCCCTTACCCCCTCACCCTCCTCCAACACCCTTACCCCTTCACCTCCTCCAACACCCTTACCCCTCACCCTCCTCCAACACCCTTACCCCTTCACCTCCTCCAGCACCCTACCCCCTCACCCCTCCTCCAACACCCTTACCCCCTCACCCTCCTCCAACACCCATACCCCCTCACCCTCCTCCAACACCCTTACCCTCACCCTCCTCCAACCCTTACCCCTCACCCTCCTCCAACACCCTTTACCCTCCCCTCCACCCCTCACCCTCCTCCAACACCCCTTACCCCCTCACCCTCCTCCAACACCCTTACCCCTCACCTCCTCCAACACCCTTACCCTCACCTCCTCCACACCCTCCTCCAACACCAACCCTCCTCCAACACCTTACCCCTCACCTCCTCCAACACCCTTACCCCCTCACCCTCCTCCAACACCCCTTACCCCCTCACCCTCCTCCAACACCCTTACCCCTCACCTCCAACACCCTTACCCCTCACCCTCCTCCAACACCCTTACCCCCTCACCCTCCTCCAACACCCTTACCCAACCTCTCTCTTTGTCTTACCAGTAATTAAACTTTAATTCCGTATGACAAACTTCCGTTGTCCCTCTCTCTAACCTGCCTCACTTTCTATCTCCCTCGCTTTCTCTCTATCTCCCTCACTTTCTCTCTATCTCCCTCACTTTCTCTCTATCTCCTTCCCTCCCTCCATCTATCTCTCTCTCTCCTTCCCCCAACAAACACCACCTAAGAATGGCTTACACATCAAAGCCTGGGATTACTTGCGTACACTGTCAACAACAACTCATTAAATAATGTATTTTTTGGAGAGAGAGAGAGAGAGAGAGAGAGAGAGAGAGAGAGAGAGAGAGAGAGAGAGAGAGAGATGTGTGTGTGTGTGTGTGTGTGTGTGTGTGTGTGTGTGTGTGTGTGTGTGTGTGTGTGTGTTTGTCTGTGTGTGTACAACTAACAACAATAACAATAACATGCCATACACCACACCTTCCTCAAAATTCGTACTCATCCCTAACTAAGGCTTCACAATCCCTATTAATAATTACAATGCTTTAAAATCCCGATTGATACGTCTCCACAATCTCTATTTAAACGTTTCACAATTCCTATAGTAACACTAAGCTCTCCCTGACGAAGGCCTCACAGCAGGTCATCACGTTACACGCCTCCACGCGCAACAGAATCATTGCACACATCAGTCAACGTCAGGGAAAAACTGCACCGGTTCCTGCCCCTCCCTCCCTCCTTGACATGACGAGAACGACGGAGGGGCAATAACCTAAGTAAAACTATAACGTGTTGCTGTAACCTACCAGACCTTTTGACTCAAGAGCACGATAACAAAAACGACAAATAACAATAATATTACAAATACATAATAATAATAATAAACAATGAATAATAATAATAAATGAACAATAATAAAAATAATAAATAATGAACAATAATAATAATAATGATTATAAATATACTACTACTACTAATAAACAAGTTCTGTTGGGTGACGTGCCTAAGTCACCCAACCAAACACTCGTCACTTGTTTCGGGGGGGGGGGAGGAGGGACAACGGACAACACCGTATTGCCTATCACAGATCAAATGGACAGTGTGATCAAAACACAGCAGCAACTCCCTTTTCAAGCCGACGGGTGTTTTGAAGTGACGTTCAATAAAAGATTAAGTAAAAAGGATAAGAAATTCAACAAGTGTGCGAGGCAGATCTAGAGCCACCTACCTACCAACCCCCTTTCCGTCTGCCACCTACCCCTTCCGACTGCCACCTACCCCTTCCGTCTGCCACCTACCCCTTCCGACTGCCATCTACCTACACCCTTTCCATCTGCCACCTACCCCTTTCGTCATCTGTGTCACGTGGGGCGTGGGGGGGGGCACTACTGTTGCCTGATCATAAACGCTCAGCTGGCAAGAGTAATGAAAAAGAATGTTCTCTTTTTTCATATTTTTACCTTGTTACCCTGTCTCATTCTCTCTCTCTCTCTCATTCTCTCTCTCTCTGTCTCATTCTCTCTCTCTCTCATTCTCTCTCTCTCTCTCTCTCATTCTCTCTCTCGACAATATTTCGTGTGATAATATGATAACAATCAACCATAAAATAAACAAGAAGTATAGTTCATCCTGTAAAATAAATAAAAGAAAACAAGCATTACAGTCTAGCCTACAAAAAAAAATCTAGTTTAACCTGTAAAAAAAAAAATTCTAGTTTATTCTGTAAAATAAACAAAAAAATATTGTAGTCTATCCTGTAAATTTAATAAAAGAAAACAACCATTACAGTCTATCCTACCCAAAAAAAATAGTTAAACCTGTAAAATAAAAATATTCTAGTTTATTCTGTATAATAAATAAAAAAGTACTATAGTCTATCCTGTAAAATAACTAAAAGCCTAAAATACACCATAAAAAAACGGAGGAAAATTTTTTAAAGAAACTTAAATAGATTTCATAGAGGCGTAAGAGCGTCTCTCAACCCTCATTAACTCCTTCACTGTTTCCTCCTCTCACTTTTCCTCTCCTTATTAAAAATTTCGGATCACTTAAGATTCTCCCCTTCATCTTATTTTACGTGAAGATTCTCCCCGCTAGCTTATTTTACGTGAAGATTCTCCCCGCTAGCTTATTTAACGTGAAGATTCTCCCCACCAGCTTATTTTATGTGAAGATTTTCCCCGCCCGCTTATTTTACGTGAAGATTCTCCCCTTCAGCTTATTTTACGTGAAGATTCTCCCCTTCAGCTTATTTTACGTGAAGATTCTCCCCACCAGCTTATTTTACGTGAAGATTCTCCCCGCCAGCTTATTTTACGTGGATTCTCCCCACCAGCTTATTTCACCTAAAATTTCTCCCCAGCTTATTTCACAAAAAAAAACATTAACCAACGTAACGCTAACATAACCTAACCAAACCAAACCTAACCTAACCTCACCCTCCCCAATAACGTCAGGGTGGTTAATCTTAAGGTGAAATAAGCTGTGGGAAGAGACTTCTGGTGAACCAAAATTAACATATTTAACGACAGAAATAAAACAGTTTATTTTTGACAGCACTGGATGTAAAGGTGATTTATTTGTTAAGTTACTGTATTTTTTGTAGAACTGTCTATTGATAATTTGTTTACATTATTATTGGTATTATTATAGTCATTGATGTTACTTCAGTGGGAAATTTTGTACTAAAAGAGAGAGAGAGAGAGAGAGAGAGAGAGAGAGAGAGAGAGAGAGAGAGAGAGAGAGAGAGAGAGAGAGAGAGAGAGAGAGAGAGAGAGAGAGAGAGAGAGAGAGAGAGAGAGAGGTCCTCTATAACACAAATTCTCGATACATATAATCCCAATACAGTATTTCTCAGCAGTTAAAATCCCATTAACTTTCAACAAGAGAACATTAATATTCTCTTATCTCCCGCGACACATCATTAACTACATCAACACTATGTTATCTTTTCATAACATCCTATTCACATTTCCTGAGTAGAAAGACTGACTGACTGACTTGTGATAACTCCATCTGGAAAACTGCACTGAGGTTCTTAACTGGATAATTAACTCGAGATAAAAGTATTATCTACCGTGAATTAACCAATGGAGTCAAAACATAAACAGAGTATTGGATATTGATAATTTTTATTACCAGGAACTCAAAACGTCTCGTGGATTTCTTCTAATTACTTTTTTTTAGGGGGGGGGTTAGTTAATATATTAGGGTAAACAGCCAACCTTTTAAGTAACTTCTACCATACAATAACTGAGATAATATTCCTTGTGAAGATAAATTAACCATATGACCAAAATGTTTCTTCAAGTATGTCACAAGAATCTCCTACTTTAATAATTGCAGTTTCGACAGGTATCTGGTAAGCAGTGTTCGGTATGCGCCAACTTTACTGAACTACCAAGGAACTCAGCGCCAGACACCCGGTAAATGTGAAGGCGCCTCGGTAACGGATGCCATAACACGCAACACCACTTCAAAGGTACCCACGTAAACGCCACTCTTACAGAATAAGCCCAAGCTAAACACTCGACAGCGCCCAACACAAATTCAAATGCATTTCTTGGCAACGAACACAAACAGTCACACAGCATAAAAAAAGCTTCCTGGTGGCAAAATATCTAGTGACAAAAACGCCTCACGATGGCAAGACTAAATGTAAACAAAACAAGAGAGAATGAAGATTAATAGCGGGAAGAGCTGCCTCGCGCACGATCCATCCCTTGGCCAAACATTTAACCTTTCAGCTTTTCATACTCTCTCGTCTCCCCTTCTTTTTGCATTAAAAGAAGAGTTTGGGGTCAAAAGCCAGGTGTTTCCCGGGGAGTGCCTTGCCGCTCTGCCTGAGTGGAACCAGTTAACAGCACAAAGAAGGTGAGAAATTGTTATCCCCAAGAACCCATTAGGGAATAAGTTTTCCGCGCTTTTCTTCGTGGCCTTTTGAAAGAAGAGGCGGAAGACGGAGGTGTTGACGCTGTACTCCGCTGTAATTATCCTTTTTTATAACCTCCCCATCATAATTCCTGGCAGCTTTAATGTTTGTCGTGTAGTCTGGGCGCATTAAGACATACTGTAGAGTGTAGACAATAGTGTGTTACTGAAGATGTTCGTAGGTACAATAAAGGATTTATGAAACACTAATCCTGGGTTGAGGCGTGATCCCCCGCCACAGGCATCTTAGCTTAATGGAGAATAGTGACGTCGTGTACACTCGCCCCGACACACCCACTTCACACATGCAGATATTCACTACTGTTCCTAGGGCCCCCCCTGACACAACACTCACACATTATATCGAACAATGCTTCAATTGGTGTAATAACTAAGTCACACACCGAGTATTGACTGGTAGTGTTAAAATAGCTTCCCAGACAAGATTCTCACAACTCCTTAAGTCGGTCTTTTTCCAGACTGGGGATAAGAGAACGTATTTAATTGCAGTGCAATCCGTGTGCAATCCCGCCGCCAATCTAGCCGGAATCTCTGAGCAGCAGATACCAGAATTGAGACAGGTGAGATACCTTCTGGCATTCCCAGGTGAAAATTTATCATATGTGTCTAGGACTCTGGGCCGTGACGCACGACACGGAATTATAATAAATATTACTAAACATTAAACTGCCTCTAAAACTTGTGCGCGCGCATCATTATATGGCGGAGAACACACACTGATCCAAGTGGGAGTTTCCCAATTCCAATTAAAGATTAGGTAGCTTACAGCGGGTGGGGGGAGGGAGCCCTCTGCTTTTGATGGCCGAAACGACGCGGTTATTACCCTGCCCACAACTGCATGGACGGGTAATGCTTTCTGTCCCGTCTGTCTGTGTCCCCAGAAAACCTTCAAATTTGGTCTGTAAATCTGCACCAAACTCGGTAGGTTTGGTCAGCATGTGACAAAGCCTACATAATTTTTTGGTGGGTGCAGGTCACGCAAAACTGACCAAGTGTTACCATAGTAAAGGTTCGCGCTGTGATGACACGTATAGGAGTTACAAAAACTACATTAATTTATAGTAACAGTGTCGTGGTAACGGTTCATTGGCAGGGTTACATACTCTGTGATGAGGTTTAATAATAATAGTAGTAATAATAATTAATAATAATATTACCGACAACAATAATAATAATAAATAATAATAATAAAAATAATAATATTATTATTATTACGGTAAACATTATTATTATTATTATTATTATTATTATGACTGGTGGGGGCTACTGCTTTTGCTGTTACTAGTGGCAATTCTCAATAATCTATAAAATATTACAATCAGTTAAACAAAAGCTAAAGCTATCACAGAACATTACAACCAAACCGCTAAAAGCATTTCACACGATGGGTGTCAAAACCACAGCTAAAATGTGTACAAAGTTAAATGCCATATTTATCACAACTACAGGTTGCGATAGAAGTACTGTAAAAACTACAACTAAAACGGCCGTCTACAGCTACATTATTAAAAACCTTCACACGACATCCATAAAAAACACAGCTAAAACCCCTTAACATCCATAAAAACTTCCACAAAACAAAAAACAGCTAAAAACCACAACCAAAAACCTCTTACCACCTAAAAAACCACAGCTACAAACCACCTCATAACACCCACAAACCCCACAGCTAAGTTGGTCGCATCAAGCTATCTATACACTTAATCACTCGGCTACCAGCAAGACACAAACGACCCCTAAGGCGTTCTCAGAGGGTCGTATTATAAAAAAAATCCTCGTTAACTACAAAGGCTGAAGAATGTAACTAACTGATTAATAACTTCAATAACAAAAACAAAATACGAATGACATCCAATATGGCAGCCAAATTCCACCGAGACTCTACCTTACAAAGATACATTCAGTTAATATCATTTAAAGGCTTCAATAACGTTACATAATCGGTGGATAAAGATCCCGTCTCTTAATATCATCTCTTTAAGTGGTACTTAAGTGGGCGTGAGTAGTTAAGGTCAAGTCAATGTAAATTTGATGCCATTTTTTTTTAAGTTGTGTTTGTAAAATGCGTCATTAGACCTGACCTGACCTAACCTAACCTTGAATCATCATTAACGAAGAACTGTAATCTTACGAACCTGAGAAAGATTCACCTTACGAACTTCAGGTGAGTCTTACCCCTCTTCACTTACGAGAATTATTCAACTTACGACTTTGTGTCCGTGTGTGATGGGAAGGTTATTATTGGTCGCTGTGTGGTAACTCGGCCTTGTGGATCACTCATAATAATACCTTATTGTCCGCCCTCGTGTGTGTGTGTGTGTGTACTGTGTGTGTGTGTGTGTGGAGCGTCAACACGAGCCACAGTTAACAGGGCTCAGCCAACAAGGGAGGTCGCCGGGTTATGTAGAAAACGGCTGCATCCTTTTTTTTTTCTACCATGAACAGCAGCACCATCAATCACCTCCAGCCCGACCGATTAATAAACCCGGCCATAGTTGGTCACGTAAATTCTAATGAAGTTTGCTGCGGTCTGGGTACGTGAGCTGCCTCGGCTTGATAAACGTAATGCAAAGAAAAAAAAAGAAAAAAAAAAGCTGTCTCTCTAACTATACCATAAGCTAACTATATTAAACTTGCTTATATTAATTAAAAATCTGACATGATCGATGGTAATTAAGAATATTCTGGTTTATACTGGGAAAAATGGAGTGATGTCTGATATTTTTGGCGGGTAATAACGAAACAAGTGTAAATTTAGCCATAATTCAATCCCTGGCGCTGTGCTGGATGGTAACTTAGAATATTTGCGTCCATACTAAAAATAAGAAGGATTTTCTTATACACTGGCAGATGGTAACAAAATTCTACTTCGACTGTACTAGAGATTTTTTTTTTCATATTACTACGTCGACTAGCTACGATACATACTGTATATATATGCTTGAAATAACATGAAATTCCTGAATTCTCAAAGGAAAAAAAATATTTCGTTCACAAAAGAGAAATGTTCAAACATTCTGAAAATTGTGCAGATAGCAACAACGTTTACCTGTGTTAACACTACGGAAAAGAAATTCCTGATTTAGGCAGATGACAACAAAGTACAGCCTCGTTCATAAAAGGAAACGCCTCGTTCACAGTAGAGAAAAAAAGTTTAATAATTCATGACATGCGGGTGACAACAGCGTACAACCTCGTTCATACTGCCAGAAAAAACTTGAGGGAGGTGCGGGCGGCAACGATACCATTTATACTATGGGACGATGGGGAACGAGGCAGCCAAGACCTCCTGATGGTGGCTGATGCTGCCGTCTCCAACACTTACACCGTCTGCAACACTTACACCGTCTGCAACACTTACACCGTCTCCAACACTTACACCGTCTCCAACACTTACACCGTCTGCAACACCTACACCGTCTCCAACACTTACACCGTCTCCAACACCTACACCGTCTCCAACACTTACACCGTCTGCAACACTTACACCGTCTCCAACACTTACACCGTCTCCAACACCCACACCGTCTCCAACACCCACACCGTCTCCAACACTTACACCGTCTCCAACACTTACACCGTTAACGCACACACACACACACACCACCCCAGAGGGCTGCCCTATAAGTTAAGGAGTAATTAAAAACATTATAAATTAATGCATCAAAGTAGTGAAGTTTATTGGGTATTGGTGTAAGTAAATTATTATTATATTATTATTATTATTATTATTATTATTATTATTATTATTATTAATTTCATTTTAAAGTATTATTTACTTTCATAATGACGAAAGTAGTAGTAGTAGTAGTTATGTAACAGTGGTAGTAGTGGTAGCTTTTAGAAGTTGCAACTATGTAATTTATTTTCGTAATCAAAACAGGTAACTCGACAAGCCTCACCGGATCATATGAAGATGAGACCGCAGCTTATATCACCTTAAGATTAACCACCCTAACGCTAATCTTAACCTAACCCAATCCATCGTAACGCTAAACCTAACCTAACCTAACCTAAACTAACTTCAATCCCCTTCCTAGGTAACATTACGGTATCATCAGGTGTTGAATCACCAGGTGTAATAAGCGATAGTATACCTGCCTGCCTAATCTTTACCTGATCCGCCTCACCGTAATTATTTTTCCAATCGTTCACCTCCACACACACACACTCCAGACACCTTTACGCACTTCCAGACACCCCACATACCTTCAACACGCACTCCACACACCAACAGATACTTCCAGACAGACTCCACACACCTTCACACACATACTCCACATACCTTAACATACTCCACATACCTTAACATACTCCACATACCTTAACATACTCCACACACCTTAACATACTCCACACACACACACACACACACACACGAGACACATATTAAGTTTTCCTTTATCTGGGCGCCTCAGTGTGTCCTGCTCTTTCACACCGCCTGATGAAAACGACCATTTTTCCTCCTAATCCCCACACGTTTCCTCCCACGCTGCTCTTTCCTCTTATGTACGACCAGGTAAGCGGAGTCACACAACCTCCACGATTAACAAATGAAACACGATGGTTGTTGCTAGTGTGGTTATTGTTGTTGTTGTTCCGAGACCAAATCGTAAAAAAAAAATAATGATTAGTTAAGTCGATTTTTTGTTGTGGTTCTGAGAATAACTTTAAAAATAGCGAAATATTTTTAAATCTACCTAAAAATATGTAGAAATCTAATAAAAAAATAATCCTTCTCTTTGTATATACGTCAAGTAAGTCATTGTCTATTAAATAATTCAGAAAAAATAATGGAGGATTTTTTTTTATATTGGAACTTGGAAAACTAAAAAAAAAAATAATTAAGAGATTAATTTCAGTAAGCCTTCAGGTACCAGTACTCTTTACCCAGGGATATTGTTGAAAAATTTATGGTCTACTTTTTGAGAGGGAATTTTTCACTATTATCATTACTACTACTACTATTATTATTAAAAGCAGTTTCAATATTTCGATCGATGCTAAGTTTGTTATAATAACAATAATAATAATAATAACAATGATAATAACAATACTACTACTACCTAACAAACAAGTACATCCAACAATAGTAGTGGGTGTAGCAGTACTGTAGGTCGGTTGGTAGTGGGTGTAGCAGTACTGTAGGTTGGTTGGTAGTGGGTGTAGCAGTACTGTAGGTCGGTTAAGTGGGTGTAGCAGTACTGTAGGTCTGTTAGTAGTAGGTGTAGCAGTACTGTAGGTCGGTTGGTAGTGGGTGTAGCAGTACTGTAGGTCGGTTAGTGTGCATCAGTCAACACAACACTACGGTATAACAACATTACCCCAAGGTCTACAGGAGACAGACCCTGCATTAACCTTCCCATCACCCACCCCTCTTTACCGACCCTCAAACGTAACGCGAGGAACAACGTAACGCGAGGAACAACGTAACACGAGGAACAAACGTAATGTGAGGAACAACATAACGCGAGGAACAAACATAACGCGAGGAACAAACGTAACACGAGGAACAACGTAACTCGAGGAACAAACGTAACGCGAGGAACAAACGTAACGCGAGGAGCAAACGTAACGCGAGGAACAACGTAACGCCAGGAACAAACATAACGCGAGGAGCAAACGTAACGCGAGGAACAAACGTAACGCGAGGAACAAAGATAATACCGACCTCCGCTGACTTATAACAACAGTAACTCGTCTGGGAATAATACGAAAATATGACATAAAATAGAGTGGTGTGTGAGAGACGACGATAATGAATAATTCAGGACTTTAGATTGGAGTTAATGAGAGAGGCTATTACGGTACACGCCAGCCAGCCAACCCTCACGCACGCGACACACACACACGTCTTAACTGTGTACACGTTGATGGTGGTGGTAGTTGTGGTGGTGGTGGTGATAGTATGGTGGTGGTGATAGTATGGTGGTGGTGATAGTATGGTGGTGATGATAGTATGGAAGTGGTGATGGTAGTATGGAAGTGGTGATGATAGTATGGAAGTGGTGATGATAGTATGGAAGTGGTGATGATAGTATAGAAGTGGTGATGATAGTATGGAAGTGGTGATGATAGTATGGAAGTGGTGATGATAGTATAGAAGTGGTGATGATAGTAAGGAAGTGGTGATGATAGTATGGAAGTGGTGATGATAGTATGGAAGTGGTGATGATAGTATGGAAGTGGTGGTGATGGTAGTATGGAAGTGGTGATGATAGTATGGAAGTGGTGATGATAGTATGGAAGTGGTGATGATAGTATGGAAGTGGTGGTGATAGTATGGAAGTGGTGATGATAGTATGGAAGTGGTGATGATAGTATGGAAGTGGTGATGATAGTATGGAAGTGGTGATGACAGTATGGAAGTGGTGATGATAGTATGGAAGTGGTGATGATAGTACAACACTATACTGAGAACCATTACGACTCTACATATACCAACACTACCCAGCACACACACATGCACATCCTCCCTACACATCCTCCCTACACATCCTCCACACCCCACACACATCCTCCTCCCCTCCCCCGCACATAATTCCACTCTACATGACTAATCCACTATACTTGACCTACAATGACGACTCTACATTAATTCCATCAAAACTCCTCTCGCCCTCAACACTCTCTCCATGGTATAACTTTGCTTAACGACTACATGTATCTCGACTGACTCTGCATGCTATGACTTTCCAGGCAGCTGCACCCTCACGACTCACCACGCACCATTAAGACTTTACATTCAACTCTGTTAATGACTCAACTACTGTCATAACTTGGTGGGCGTGTATGGTCAACCTAACTTTACACTTGTTTGATGTGTTGTGGTTGTGGTGTGGTTGTGGTGTGGTTATGGTGTGGCTGTGGTTGTTAAATGGTTATAGTTTTGGCTGTGATGTGGCTGTGATGTGGTTGTGGTGTGATGTGGCTGTGATATGGTGTGATGTGGTTGTGATGTACTGTAGGGTATAGTGAAGTATGATATAGTGTAGTATGTGGTAATGTGGCGTGGAGAGGTGTGGTAGTGATGTGACAGGTTGTGAAGGTGTGGTGTGGTGGACAGTGACGTGTAGTTATGACGTGGTGTGGTAGTAATGTGGCGCGGCGCTCTTAGTTGTGGTGTGGTGAGGTGTGGTGTGGTGAGGTGTGGTGTAATGTGGTGGCAATCAGACATACCCTGTCTCAGCAATCCTCACACCCACCCACAATACCACACAAACACAATAGCCCACACTCTTAAACTGCAACTCACGTGGGACTACTACTACTACTGCTACTGCTACTACTACTACTACTACTACTACTAAGCATCGCCTCCCCTCACTTGTACGACCAAAAAGGAAATAAAAAACAACAGAAAAAAGACCTCTCACGGGGTAGCTGGTATCGCCTTACACACACTAACACACAGGGGAAAAAAGAGATGTTTATTAGCCACTTGGAGAGAGAGGTAAAAAAAAATAATGCCCCATAAAAGGCGTTTTCTAAATAGCTTGTCGACTTAAAAGATTCGTAAATAACTCGCTTGTGGCACAAATAAAAAACAAATGATGTTGTTTAAGGAATTTTTGGTTTAAATGTCACAAAATGGTGATTTATAACTAACTTCTGGTACAAAAGTCACAAAAAAGGTGATTTATAACTAACTTCTGGTACAAAAGTCACAAAAAAGGTGATTTATAACTAACTTCTGGTACAAAAGTCACAAAAAAGACGATTTATAACTAACTTCTGGTACAAAAGTCACAAAAAAGGTGATTTATAACTAACTTCTGGTACAAAAGTCACAAAAAAGACGATTTATAACTAACTTCTGGTACAAAAGTCACAAAAAATACGATTTATAACTAACTTCCGGTACAAAAGGCCATAAAAAAAATCTTGAAAGTTACACGCAAAAAAACCCTAAAAGGTGTAGAAGGCATTGCGGGTAAGGGAGACGGGTGAGGGAGCAAGATAGCAGAGGTGTGTAAGTTCACATCTTGACAATAATGATACCAAGTCAATTTCCGGCCACTAACAACCGCCTGCATCTGGGATATTAACACGTGACGCCTGATGAATATACGAGCCTGCGATAATGATTACCTAGTGGTGGTGCTGCAGTGGACGCTAGGGAGGGGATGGGTGGGGTAAGGGAAGGGAGTGGGAAGGGAGGGGAGGTGGGGAGGAGGGAGAGGGGTGGGAGGTGGGGAGGGGGAGGAGGAGGGAGGGGAGGGGAGGTGGGGTGGGGTGAAAGGAGGGAAAGAAGAGTGGTGAAGATAATGAAGGGAAAAGAGGAAGGAAGGGGGGGATGATAGGAGGGAAGGAGGTGAGGAGGGAGAGGAAGGAGATGATGAAAGAGGAAACACGAAAGATAAGAAATGGTTAAAGAAGGGGGGAAGAGGAGGAGGAAGAAGAGGAACAGAAAACAAAGAGGAGAAGGAAAAGATATAGATATAAAAGAAAGAAGACAAAGGAACGGAGGAAGGAAGAGAAAGGAGAGAAGAACGTAAAATGATGGAAGAGGAGACCTGATCTGACCTATCCTAGCTTATCCTATACTAACCTATCCTAACCTAACCTAACAGTGAGGATTGGGGGCCCAGTCCTAAAGTGTTTTAATGGCAATGGACTACAACCTTGATGGTTAAAATGAGGGCCCAGTAGGGTTGGGCCCCATTCCACCTATAACCCCTTTAAATGAATGAGAGAGAGAGAGAGAGAGAGAGAGAGAGAGAGAGAGAGAAACTCGACTAGGAGACATTTGTTTACGTAATAACATATTAATATTATACTTACATTGTTTACACCTAGCTAGCTCCCCGGTGTTTACCTATATGTCTCACCCTTTCCTTCCCTTCTCTACTGTCTACAATATCCCTACCTCCCCCTACACCTTCCATTTCACCCCTCCCTCACCCTTAGTTCCCCCCCCCTTACTCCACATCCATCTACTTCCCCTGCCAATGTAACCAAATGAACTACTCCTCCCCCTACCCCCACAGCGTCTAACACCCCCTCTCACTCATCTGCCCCCCTCATCGCCCGTCACCCCCGCCCCCCACCCATCTGCCCCGCCCCACCACCCACCTCTCTCCTCATCGCCCCGTCCCACCTAGCAACTGAGAACTTGAGAATCGATGAACTAATAGCAGTTAAACTTAATTATCCGTTCCTTGTCACCTCCCTCTCTCTCCTTCCGTCCTTCACTTAACCCTTCCTTCCTTCCTCATCCCTAACTATATTCTCTCCTTACCTTATCTTTCTTCCTCACCCTCCATTCTTTCCTCCTACCTCCCCATCCCCTTCCTCCTTTATCTCTCTCCATTCCCTCACTTCTTACTTTATCTCTCTCCTCCACTCCCTACTTTACCCTTTTCTTCATCCCCTCCTTCACTCTCTTCTATCCCCTTTAACTCTTTCCTCATTTCTCACCCTTCCTTCCCTCCCTTAATTGTCCATTTACTCCTTCACTCTCTCCTCCCTCACCTAACCACTCCTTCCACCTCACCTTTGGTCATTAGAGTCTCAATATTCCCTCGTACCCCTCCACCCCTCTCCACCACCCTACCTTCCACCCCTCTCCACCTCCCTACCTTCCACCCCTCTCCACCTCCCTACCTTCCACCCCTCTCCACCTCCCTACCTTCCACCCCTCTCCACCTCCCTACCTTCCATCCCTCTCCACCTACCCTCCATCTGCCACCCCTCTCCACTGACCACCTGGCCTTCCGTTAAGAGAGGAGGGGAGGAGGGGGTGAGCTCAGGAGAGTCACCTGTTCACCAATCAGCTGACTCATCTCCTGTGGCCAGAGGTCATAGTTTTCTGGTAGATTACATTAGGTTTGGTTAGGTTTAAGTGAATTAGTTAGGTTTAAGTGAATTAGTTAGGTTTACGTAAGTTAGTTAGGTTAAGTAAATGCGAGTTAGGTTAGGTTAAGGTAGGTTGGGTCACGTTAAGGTTAGGAAAGGTTAAGGTTAGGTCAAGGTTAGGTTAGGTTATGCAGCGATCAACCTCAAAAAGGGCAACACTATATTTTCTTTTTACTTTAATAATGGTGTAGCTTTTTCTCATCAACAACCTCCCCTTCCAAGTTAGGTCACGTCAGGTCAGGTCAAGGTCAGAGATGAGTCAAACTGATAAGGAATTACGTGTTCGTTCCCTTTACCCGTGTATATATTTTACAGTAATAAGGGGGTCAGGTGACGGGGAAGTCAATTGATGTGTGTGTGGGGTCAGAGTGATTTAGAGAAGGGGGTATCAGGTGATGTGGGGGGGGGGTCAGGTAGAGATAGTGTTATCTTTTATGAGGCTGTGATAACTTTTGGGACGTTTCAGATACTTTACGGTGAAGCTGTTATCTAGTGATGAGCAGTGATCAGGAGATGGTGTTATCTAGTGATGAGCAGTGATCAGGAGATGGTGTTATCTAGTGGTGAGCTGTGATCAGGTGATGCTGTTATCTAGTGATGAGCAGTGATCAGGTGATGGTGTTATCTAGTGATGAGCAGTGATCAGGTGATGGTGTTATCTAGTGATGAGCAGTGATCAGGTGATGGTGTTATCTAGTGATGAGCAGTGATCAGTACCACAGTTACCCACACATCAACCAATATATTCACCGACTTCTTGTTCGCTGTCAATTAAACCTGTTTTTTTGTATCTTAAAATCTGTCTGTCTGTCTGTCTGTCTGTCCGTCTACCTGCCTATCTATATGTCTACCTGCCTATCTATATGTCTACTTGCCTGTCTATCTGTCTGCCTGTCTCTCTCGTGTGTGTGTGTTTCAGAGACTGATAAAGGTTATGTTGTTACCAGCATATCATTACATTTTGATCACAACGTTAATATCAGAAAATACCTGACACATGCAGGGGATTTCGCTGGCTTATTTATATGCATATGCAAATGACCTGATTACCAGCTTTTCAGACTGTTTTGCATCACACAGGTTAACTATTTGATTAAAACAATTCGTACTTTTTATAAAACTAGACTGTGGAGGATTACAGGTTAGGTTAGGTTAGGTTATGTTAGGTCAGGTTAGGTTAGGTTCCTGACTACTGTACATCACACACCACCAGTCACTAACGACTCCCAGTTCTTATGTCTACCAGTCTTAATTACCCTCACTCCTATTGGTCAGGAGGCTACACTAGGACCTGTACTGTGTGGGTATAAATTGTTGTGACGTAACAATGTATATAGTGATCCTAATTAGTGTGTGCGTGTGTGTGTGTGTGTGTGTGTGTGTGTGTAGTGTTGTCTTTATATGCCTCTATGTGTACCTGTTCCGTTATTTATAAATTAATTGACTACCTGTACTAGTATCCGTTCTTGTGTCTGTACCGATATTGTTGTTTCGTATTTATTAAATTTAGACGAAATAATAAAATATTTGCTTGTGTATATATGACTAGAATGGTGTGTGGTTAAGAGAACGTTAACGTGTTATATATGGATAAAGAACGGCGGATAAACCCACACCCGAAGATAACATGTGGATACGTGGCGACTGAGGACTCGGGTGATTACCGTTCATTCCTCACATTTCTTTTCTTTCTCCATCTGATCAAACACGGAGGATCTGATCAGTCCGCCCGGGATGACGGTGATGGAGATTGATGAAGTGGTGGGGTGCGAGATGCCTCCTCGGCCCGAACCCCACACAAAAGACCCCATCTCTCCTGCCTCTCTTGTTGATAACTAACACCGTGCGTACATTCATCGGATTCATCCAGTATACGCCGCGAACTGTGGTATTATTCTCGCGCCTTATCAACAGATCACTGGGTGCCACAGATGATCCTGACGCTAAGGGACAATTCTATGGTAAAGCGACTTCTAAATAGGGTGACACTACAAGGGGGCTCGGTTGTTCAAAGACACCTACGTCAATTTATTTCTCCTCTCAAACTGCAGATGTGAGAGAGACATCAAGTTGAGGATAAGATCAGCATAATTTACATACCATACTGGTAATAACTGTTTACCGTTTCTCATGAACTAGTTAATAATAATAATATTTCTAATACTAATAATAATAATATATAAATACTAATATCTTGCTTGCGCTCTCCCATTATTTATCTACATAGACAAAAACATAAAGTGAAGATTTAACCAACCATGACACAGCTGGCTGATTCACCGCCAGCAGTCACATGTGTGTACGTAACGTCACACACACCTGGCCCAGCTCCACCCATACCTGTAACATGGAAATAAGCACATTAATATATTTTTACTAGGAAGTTAAGAGAAATAAGAATTTGTTTGAAGTATATCTGTCACACACACACACACACACACACACACACACACACTGCAGGATAGGTAACATTGTAGAGCCTGTCTGTGTGGTAATTATAGAAGCGGTTTTTGGATGTACCCAAACTTGGCAGCTTTGATTAACACGTGACAAGATCCACATGATAAACTTGTGGTGCAAATCTCTCCCAAAGTGACCAAGTGTTGCTATGGTAAATATACGAGCAATAATAGCACGTAAAGGTGTTAAAGAAAACGATGACATCAAACAGTTTCCAGGGGATACTATATTAATCCAGAGCAACGTCGTCTTTAGGTCGATACTCTCCTTGCCATGGTAAAGGTTCGCGAGCAGGGTTAGGATTAGATTGGATTATATTATTTTTAATCATTGTTGCTATTAACTCCTGTACAATGTGTTTTGTTTGTGCAGTCCGAGATGCAGCAGTACAGTACATGTATTCACTCTCCCAGAAGCAAAGATCATTTCATTATAAGTAAAATCTGTATCATTATATACTATTATACTAAGTCTAATTCACTTATCATGACCATTAGTACTGCAATAATTTTTAATGTCATATTAATATTTTTTTCATCATCATTACTGCTCTCAAATTTGAATTTCTCTTACTGTTACTGTCATCATCATAATTACTATAAGTTCTATAACTCCCACTATAATTACATTATTATTATTATTATTATTATTATTATTATTATTATTATTATTACTCCTATTATATTTTCGTGTTTTGTGGATTTCTTGTTTTAAACTCCATCCTATTTCTCTATATCTATTCGTAAAACATCTGGTTACTATTCCTCTCTTCTCCTATTCCTCTTATCTCTCTCTCTCTCTCTCTGTCCACCACTTCCTATAGTCTACACCAGGGTACCAAACTACGGCCCGCGGGCAGATCCGGCCCGCGACGTCAGTTCATCAGGCCCGCCGACGGTACTTGAATTTGCTTGATAAAACGTATGGAACACGAGACGTTGTAAATAAATATGTTGGTTGTCTTTGTTTTTTGTGCATTGCACGCCACTCACCCATGATTAACATGGAATGCTTAACTTAGTTTTTCGTCTTTTTTCCCAGAGCTTTCGTTCTGGCTTGCAAGTATTGAACAGAATGATTATGCGGCCCGCGCTCGTCATTCTTTCAGTTATCCGGCCCACTGTGAAAAGTTTGGTGACCCCTGGTCTACACTCTCCTGGTTTCTACCTCCTCCTCGCTGACGCCTGACTGACACTGAGGCTTATCAGCTGTCAGGAAAACATCAGCTTGGTGCCCTTATTCTCGGATGTTTATAGCTCAAGGCGTTCTTAGTCTCGGATATTTTTAGCTTAGGACGTTCTTAGTCTCGGTTGTTTATAGTTTAGGACGTTCTTAGTCTCGGATATTTTAGTTTAGGACGTTCTTAGTCTCGGATGTTTGTAGTTTAGGACGTTCTTAGTCTCGGATGTTTATAGTTTAGGACGTTCTTAGTCTCGGATGTTTGTAGTTTAGGACACAACCCACGTCACGGTCATACACACGCACACACATTGATCCACTCCTGCCTACAGCTCTATGAAGGGATAATACCACTCCATTGAGACAGATGACGCCCACAAGTATGACAGATGGAGTCAGGGTGTAAATATAGCCGACACACACACACACACGTTATAGTCGAACTTGATAAACAGACTGACGGACATACAAGAAAAAAATGTTATGGCGTCAAGGAACAGCTAACAAAATTTTTAAAGGGGATCATATACTGGGGTCAAAAGCTGGTAAGATTATCATTATTAGGATGACCTCTGTGTGTGTGTGTGTGTGTGTGTGTGTGAAGACATCTATTTTGGTATGAATATAAGTTTCGTTTCAACTTTTAACTCCTGACCTTAAACACGAAAAAAAAAATTGAGGTGTTGGAACGATTTGTACCTCCCACAACACCTGAATTTTTGTACACGCTTGAATTGACTTGACAAATATTTTTTAAGTCACACACACACACACACACACACACACACACCACACACACACACACACACACACACACACACACACACACACACACACACACACACACCTCTGAACCATCGAGCAATATAAACCTCGTAAATCCATTTTCTATTTGCCACTTTAACAAGAAATATGACAAAACTCGACATGACAAACTGTGAGGCAAGTGTTCCTTCACGGCACTGGGCTTGGCTCTCGGGAACAGGGGTGGTCAGGAGCGTGAGGAATTTCCTCTTAAGTCAGTTTGTGGAATACTTAACTGACTAATGAAGTAAAATTATGAAAATCGGACATGAAAAAGAGTTACCGTGTTCATACAGACTGGTGGGTACAGACTGACAGACGAGGTGATCACAAAGGCTTCATGATTATTCCGTTAAGCCAATTACATAGTTCAATATATGTAACGATACAAAAAGTTATAATTGATAATAACTAAAGATTTATTACCCGGAAGCGGAATAAATACAGAAAAAATAGTTATAATTGATGTTATCGTATTTATATAAGACATTGCTGAAGTTTTCTTAATACTTGTAAAAGGATCACCAGACCAACACCTTTGATAGCGGCCAGGTGTACCACTCACTACTGAATCCCGACACTCCGAACCCGAAACCCTGACACTCCGACACACCGAACCTGAACCCCGACACTCCGAAACCTGAACCACGACACGCCGAACCCGAAACCTTGATACAACGAAACCAAAGCTCTGACACTCCAAACCCCAACACCGAACCAGGACACTCGAAACCCGAAACCCGAAACACCGAACCCGAACCCCGAAACCTTACACCCGAACCCTGAACTCCAATACCCTCAACACCTTTTACATAGTCAATAACACTACATACTTCCCTAATAATAAAACCCTGATTTTCTGTGATATTTACGAAACTTTAGACCACCATTATGCACATATCTAAACAGCATAAATATTCAAGTTTGTTGGGGGAAATTTATCTACCCAATTCACCTGTCACCTGAATGTTTACAGGAACTCTTTTTAAGGTAGATAATAACAGTAATAACTAGTGTAAATATTATAGTGTATCAGATTAATTACGTTTCATTACTTTTTTTTAAATGAGTTTTTTATTTGTCTTTGTAAGGGTTTCGGGGTTCGGGGGTTCGATGGTGGTGTCAGATGTACGTGGCGGTCATGTTAGTGGAGGTATCACGTGACCTCTGGCCTCCCTCAGTTTGTTTGTTTGGTCGAGTGTGTTTACCCTCGTCGTCAGCTGATGGTCCTAATGGTCTTTCTGGCGCGGCTGTGATCCAAGGCCTAAATAGACTAGGCCTGAGTCCCCTCGGCCTGTCCTCCTCGGCCTGGGTCCCTCCTAGCCCCCGTCCACTTAGCCAGTCCATCTGTCCCTCTCTGCTACTTCAATGCATATTAATATCCCCCCCTCTAACTACCTCTATTAACGCTAAATCACCAAATTACCTCCTTGATTGTTTTGGTGTGATTGAGCCGGTGGTTGGAGTGTTACCTTTAGGGCGTTCATTAGTGATCAATAATAGCCTCTAAGAGCCTTGTTATTATCAGCAGCCAGCGCTCACAGATTTCCAATTACGGCCTCCATTCCCTCGTACGTTTTCCCTATTCCATGCAAATTATCCCGGGTTAATTTAATGTGTAATCTCTAATAATCTGTTGGTTATCTGTTCCCGTGACTCGCCGTTGTAATAATCAGCCGAGCGTAATTTCACCAGGATCCGAGACCTTTGTTTACATCCCGACTTTGGCTAAATTCACCAGGACCCGACGCCACACTGTTTGTTTACCCCGCGACTCCGTACGTGGACCTGCGAGCCAAATGAAGCCCTGATCTCTGAACCAATTAGTCAACCCATTACCCCAATCTTCGCCTTCATCCTCACGTCCTCCCTTCAGCTTCCTCCTCCCCACAATCCCCCTCTCTACCCCCACCGACGCGGCCTCACTCTCCCCCAACTGGTGCACAGAGACACGATGGTCCTGTAAATAATCAGCTGCTGGGAGAGGTAGGGATGTGGGGTTGGGGGTGAAGGGAGGAAAGAGTGGAGGGAGGAAGGAGGTATACAAACGGCGTCGGACTTTGATCTAAAAAGCTTTACAATTTTGTAGAGAGAAGGAAATGAGATATAAACGACCGGACTTCTCTTTAAGAGAGCAAGCTGAATGAGTCCCCTAAATTACGTTACACACGGCAGAATGATGACGGCAGTTGAAGAAAACCTTACAGAAGCTGAAATATTTATTAATATTCTATGATTCTTATAAAAGCTATAAAAGTCTAATCTTCGTACCAGAGTCTATCATTTGTCCATTTATTGTCAAAAGTTTATCCTCAATTTTGTTTTTCAATTCAGATCCAATCCTAATATTACTGACAACCAAGTCCTAAAAAATTCAAATCCAGTCTTCAAACGTCGAATCCAATCTTTAAGTCTAATTCCCAGGCCAGCACCAGCCAACACCTGAACGTTCTCCTCCCAGCAGTTCAATTCACATTCCCATAATATTTTACCCTGGTGTCCTCAGCCTCCCCGGGCACCTCACAGAGCGGGTCCACCATTGAGGTGCTCCACTGGGGCGGACAAGCGGTGGTTTTGTCTTCGGCAATGACCTGGACCCCGCGGTCTTTGTCCCAGGTGCCAGGCTAGTCCAAAGCCCATTCACCTACCTGTATTGACAGAGCTTCCCTTTCATAACCCGTCCCTGTTTACACCCCAGTCTTTAACACCCGTCCGTCCGTCATTCGGCCACCGGTCCAGCTTTGTAAATGGTACAATGACGTAGGTCTCTGCTCACTATTCGGTCCACTGTTATTGGTCCAGCTCATACAATCCGTACGTGGTCCACCTTGTACCGTCGATATGTGGTTCAGTCAAGTCTACTATTCAGTACAGTACATCATCACCGGTCCAGTTTGTTATGGTCCATCGTTCCTGTGTGGCTGATGCATCAATCTATCCGAGTCCTCCCTAACAGCCAAAAGCCTATCACCAGCCGACAGCTCTTTTAAAGTTTACAACAAGAAGGTCAAACAGTATGATGGTTCGCTGAATGACGCACACTGATTGATTCTCTCTCTCTCTCTCTCTCTCTCTCTCTCTCTCTCTCTCTCTCTCTCTCTCTCTCACGTTACTGAAGCAAGTCTCTCTCTAACCCTCCCACATCCTTAAGACACATTCTCTCCCATCACTCTCCTCCATCACCCTTAAATACACATCCCTTACCCCCATCACCCTTAAAGACACATCCCTTACCCCCATCACCCTTAAAGACACATCCCTTACTCCATCACCCTTAGACACCCCCATCACCCTTAAGACACATCCCTTACTCCATCACCCTTAAGACACATCCCTTACCCCATCACCCTTAAGACACATCCTCCCTCCATCTTAAAGACACATCCTCCCTCCATCACCCTTAAAGACACATCCCCCATCACCCTTAAAGACACATCCCCATCACCCTTAAAGACATCCCCCATCACCCTAAAACACATCCCTTACCCCATCAACCTTAAAGACACATCCCTACCCCCATCACCCTTAAGACACACCCTCCACCTCAATCACCCTTAAAGACACATCCCTCCCCCATCACCCTTAAAGACACATCCCCCATCACCCTTTAAAGACACATCCCCCATCACCCTTAAAGACACATCCCTCCCCCCATCACTCTTAAAGACACACCCCATCACCTTAAAGACACATCCTCCCTCTCCATCACCCTTAAAGACACATCCCCCATCACCTTAAAGACACATCCCTACCCCCATCACTTAAACACACATCCTCCCCCATCACCCTTAAACACACATCCTTCTCCCCTCCATCACCCTTAAAGACACATCCCTCCTCCCCCTCCATCACCCTTAAAGACATCCCTCCTCCCATCACCCTTTAAGACACCATCCTCCCTCTCCAACACATATTTACATACCCCCTTCCTTCACAGCTTCCTTCTCTTCCCCTCCCATCACCCCCTCATCCCCTTCCTACTACCCTTCCTTCACCTCCTCCTTCTATCACCCCCAACCGGTGCTGGTAGTGCCAGAGGGGAAGGAGGGGGAGGAGGATTCACGACCACCACTCACCCCAATCACGTACGACTGGTGATAACTGTCCCATTTACCAGTCTAAATGGGATTCTCCTCCCCCCTTCCCACCACCATCTGAACTGACCTCTGATTGGTTCGATTGTACCTGCGGTTTATTTCTATTTTCTGATTGGTGTGTTCGTGTGTGTGTGTGTGTGTGTGTGTGTGTGTGTGTGTGTGTGTGTGTGTGTGTGTGTGTGTATGTATTCCTATGTGCGGGCGTATGTAGTGTAGATTACATGTTAGTGGGAGGTATGTATGTATGTATGTATGTATGTATGTATGTATGTATGTATGTATGTATGTACGAGGTAATTCAAAAGTGTATATTGAGAATTATGGTGGTGATAGTGGTGATGGTAGTGGTAATGGTGGTAGTGGTGGGATGGTAGTAGTGGTGATGGTGGTAATAGTGGTGACGGTGGTGGTGGTAGTGGTCGTAGTGGTGATGATGCGGTGATGGTGGTGGTGGTGATAGTGGTGGTGGTGGTGTGGTGGTGATGATGGGGTGGTGGTAGGTGATGGTGGGTGGTGGTGATTGTAGTGATGGTGATGATGGGTGGTGGTGGTGATGATGGTGGTGGTGATGTGTGGTGGTGGTGATGGTATTGGTGATGGTAGTGGTGGTGATGATGGTGGTGGTGGTAGTGGTGGTAGTAGTGGTGGTAGTGGTGGGGTGGTAGTGGTGATGGTGGTAGTGATGGTGGTAGGTGGTAGTGGTGATGGTGGTAGTGGTGATGGTGGTAGTGGTGGTGATGGTGGTAGTAGTGGTGGTGATGGTGGATGGTGGTGATGGTGGTAGTGGTGTGTGGTAGTGGTGATGGTAGTAGTGGTGGTGGTGATGGTGGTAGTGGTGATGGTGGTAGTGGTGGTGATGATGGGTGGTAGTGGTGATGGTGGTAGTGGTGGTAGTGGTGATGGTGGTAGTGGTAGTGGTGGAACAGCGACAAACATGCCCCTGGGGACGCTCTCTCACTAACTGCTGTCATCCTGTTGGTCTCTCTCTCTCTCTCTCATTTACACACTCTCTCCTTCCCTCTCTCCCTCTCGCCTATACCACTCTCCCTTCCTATACCTCCCTACTCTCCCCTTCCTTACCTATCCTCCCTCACCAGCCTTGAATAACACTAACCCAATCCCCCATTACTGAATACAAATAACACGTCTCGCTTATAACAACAATATACAGTACAATAATAACACAATATACGTTTTTTGTTTTGTCTTTACCATATAGGGACAGGTATGTTTTTTTTTCCTCTATGACTCAGTGGAAATTAATTCATATCGGTTAAATTTGGTTCTGTTATATTGAAGACGTCGTTTATCATACATCAAAATTATCGATGACCGTTTACCATCATGATATAACCAAATTATAGGTAAGTCAGGTTAGTATAATGAGGTTTATTTAATTAAGAGTTTGTATTATAATTATTTACGTGAGAGTTTATGTATACAGAACTGTGTGTGTGTGTGTGTGTGTGTGTGTGTGTGAGAGAGAGAGAGAGAGAGATATATACTTAAATGGACCTTAGTAACTGGTTCATTTGCTCTCAATAAACGTCCGGTGTTCTCCCCCCCCTCTCTCTCTCTCTAGAAAGTCAGTATTTCTCTCCAAAAGCCCTATCACGCCATAGTTTCCCCTTTAAAGCCAATTTATCCATCCTGTACTTCCTGACCAAGCCAAACTACACCCTGTACATTTTCACCAAGCCAGTCTACACCCTTATACACGCTCACCAAGCCAGTGTTCCACCTTATACACCCTCACCAAGCCACGGGAGGGAGGGAGGGGGGAGGGGTAGAGAATTTAGCGTGCGGAGGCCGAGAAAGCAATAGTAGTGAGGAGGAGGCGGACAATGGTGAAGCCACACAGCCCTCCCACAATCACCATCATCTACATACCAATATGCTCCCTCACTCCCTCCTTCCCTCTTCCCTTTAACTTCATCTCCTCCCTCCCTTACTCATCCCTTTAACCTCAACTCCTCCCTCACTCTTCCCCTTAATCTCACCTCCCCCTTTTCTCCCTTTCCTCCGCCCACCTCTCCCTCACGTATTACCCTCTCTATCCTCCCTTCCCCGCCCCTTTCTATCCTTTTTCCCACTTCCCTTTTCCCCGTCCCCTATCCCTCTCTATCCCCAGCAGCAAGACCAACAAGGGGGGCAGTTACATCCCCGATAGGTAATAGGTGATTCCCATGTATAGTGTTGATCCCTGTACAGCTGATACACAGTGTACCTACAGCCATCATTGCTAACACCGAGCTACGGGGAGGATCAGTTGGGGGGGGTTTCCAGTTCTGGTTAGGTCGTAACTTAACTTAAACTGACCGAACGTAAACTAACCTTTACCGAATCGAATCGAATCTAACCTAACTGGAAACTAAACCGACCGAACCTTAACCTTAACTTACTAACCAAACCAATTTATCGTATCCTAACCAAACCTTGCCTAATTCAACTCCAAATTAACTTATCAAACTTCACCTCACCCATATAAATTAAACTTTACCTAAATCAACACAAAAAATGTAAACCTAATCTAACCTAATCTAACCTAACCTAACTTACTAACCAAAGCCAATTTATCGTATCCTAACCAAACCTTGCCTAATTCAACTCCAAATTAACTTATCAAACTTCACCTAACCCATATAACAAACTTTACCTAAATCAACACAAAATGTAAACCTAACCTAACCTAACCTAACCTAACCTAACCAAGCCCTCAATACAACTTAATCGACCCCACCAACCTTACCTAACTAACCCAACGTAGCCTCATGCAATTTAACTCAACCTAACTTAACCAACTTATACAACCTAACCTAAACATAAAGATTTTAGTGTTACATGAACTAGGATTTTAAGAAACAAGACAAATAAGACATCACTAGCACAATATTCCCCCTCCCATTATATTTAACGTAAGGGAGGGAGGGCGGAGGAAGGGGGCGGAGGGGGGAGAGGTGGTGGTGGGGGGGGGGCATAAATAAAACACAAAGACCATTAATATACACAAAAACATCTTCCCGAGTCAAGAAAAAACCATGAGCAATATTTATACATGATTCCCCCTCCCTCCCCTACCCCTTATACCTCACCCCCTCCCTTCCTTCCCCCTCCCTTCTCATACTCCCCCTTCCTTCCTTCCTGCTCCGCCACCCTACCCCCCTCCCCCCTTCCTGTAGTCCCAATAAGCCGATAGGAATGAGTCTCTATAACAGCTGATGGCCAATATGGCACCAGTGACGTTAACACTATATCCTTCCACGAGGTTTTGATGGAGTCAGCCTATCTCCCCCACCCCTCCTCCCCCTCCCCTATTGGCTGCCTGTAAGAGGTCTAATGGACGCGGTAGTTAATAACATTGGGTGGTCAAGCTGATCCCCGGAGGCTATTAAGAAGAGGACCTGATGTTTACATATTAAAATAGAGGGTTATGGTTGGGTTGGGTTGAGGTTGGGTTGAGGTTGCTGAGGTTGGGTTGAGGTTGCTGAGGTTGCTGAGGTTGAGGTTGCTTGAGGTTGAGGTTGGGTTGAGGTTGGGTTGCTGAGGTTGCTGAGGTTGGGTTGAGGCTAGTTGGGGTTGGGGTTGAGGTTGGGTTGAAGGAGTGGGGGGTTGAGGTTGGGTTGAGGTTGGGTTGAGGTTGAGGTTAAAGGTTGCTGAGGTTGCTGCTGAGGTTGGGTTGGCTGAGGTTGTTGAGGTTGCTGAGGCTGCTGACTAAGTTGGGCTCGTTTAGGGCTTGCTAAGGGTAGGTTAAGTTAGCTTAGTGCAGTTTTGTTTAGGTTAAGTTAGGTCGAGTCCCTTAGTCGTCAAAATCCCGCGGGGAAAATTTTGAGACACAGACAGACAGACAGACAGACAGACAGACAGACAGATAGACAAACATTGACAGTCATAAACAGAAATACATATGTACACACACACAATATACATACATATAAACCAAGGTATATATATACACATGAATGCAAATATACAATGACACACAGGTTAGTGAACACCGTATATACACATGTCAACATACAAACACAGGTGTACACAAGTCAATAAACGCACACACACACATCCCTCCCCTCCCTCATACACCTTCATGAACCCTCCCCTTCCCCACCTCCTCTTCCATCTTTTCATATCCTCCCTTCTCCCCCCACTCTTCCTCACACAACTCCCTTCCCTTCCTTCCCCCAACTCCCCACAATCCCCTTCCCCACCCCTACAACTCCTCCTCTTCCCTCACCACTCCCCCACAAGATGTTATGGCGAGGCCTCTAAGCTACCACACTTCAGCACCACAACAACCACATCTACTATCCATTTACCCTATCCTCATCCCCTTCCTATCCACCTCAATTATTATCGTTCCTCTTCTCTATCCAATTTCCTCCACCACATCAACTATTCATTTTTCTCTCTTCCTACTACCATCCACCTCAATTATTACCGCTCCTTTCTCCTCTATCCATTATCTATCATTTATCTCAATTATCATCGCTTCTCTATCCATTTACATCTCTCCCTATTCACTAATTATCTCATTTATCATCGTTCCTCCTATTCCTTTTCTTCTCTCCCTATCTATTATCCACTATTCACCATAATTATCACCGCTTCTCTTATTTCCCTATCTATTAAGTTCTCCTATCCACTATTTACCACAGTTATCTTCTTGTATTCCTCTCTTTCTATCCATTATTCCACCATTTGTTTTAATTATTATTGTTCCTCTTCCTTTCTATGTGCCACAGTTAATCTAATTTTCCTGATCTATCTTCGTTATCATTATTTTTTTCAATCTTTTCTATACGTAAACACTACCACCATTCACCACAACTACAACTATTGGTCATTTCTGTAGGCCAGACTGCTGCTACCAACAACTACCACAATCACAACTATTAAGTCTTCTCTGTACTCAAAAACTACCACTACCTACCACAATTATCACTACTGCTCTACCTCCATCTTCGTAACTACTACTACTAATACTACTAATACTACCACCACTATGTTATTGCCATTTTCTTTAGTACAGTATTCAGTTATCAATACTTTGTCAATTACCCTATTGTTATTATTTACATTTCCTTAATTTATCAGATTTTTTTGTGTTTCTTGTTTCTGTTTATATTGACATCTTTTATTATTATTATTATTATATTTTTGCCATTTTTATTGTTGTAATAGATCTCATTATTATTTTCCTTTCCTTGTAATCATCATCATTATCATGTCTTCTCTGTCCTTACATTCGTTATCATCACCACTACACTTATCATCCGTCCAATTATTCCCTATTCGTTATCATCACCACTACAGTTATCGTCCTTTCTTATTCCTTTTTCGTTTCTTTTCTCACTGTAGTTATTATCCGCCTTATTCCTTATTCGTTATTATATCTGCAGTTATCATCCTTCCTTATTCCCTATTCGTCATCATCACTACAACTATCATCCTATCTCTCATTCTTCATTCATATCACCAAGTCCTCCTTTCATTGTCATTTATCTTATTCCCTATTCACAAACGCCGACCCCATTACTAGTGGCGTTAGCGAGGTCTGGTCATAAGCCCTGCGGCGCATCGATAGAGACAGTCGGACAGTACTAGGGAAAAAACATCGATTAGTTAGATCAGGAAAGGCGGGAATTTTGATTGATTGAACGTAATAATAATAATAATAATAATAATAATAATAATAATAATAATAATAATAATAATAATAATAATAATAATAATAAAATAATAATAATAATAAGGTTAATATCACTAAATGACATTCATAATTTATGCATACATTATTTTAATCATCATTTACGAGTAATTAATGTAAATAAAGCATACAAGGTCTGGCTACCTCCCCCACCCACCATCATTATCATCATTTCTCTCTATATATATTCGTCTCTTCTATCACTACGCCCTCTCCACACTCATTATCATAATTTCCCTTATTCCTCATTCGTATCACCCAAAACCGTAAATATCTTCGACTTTGATTATCTCTCTCTCTCTCTCTCTCTCTCTCTCTCTCTCTCTCTCTCTCTCTTTCTTTTCTTTCTCTCTCTCTCTCATCCATCTCGCTTCACACTATCCATATACTTTACCCCCTCCTCCTCTCCCTCTCCCTCCCCCTACATCATAATTTCACCTCCTATAACCATAATCATCATCGTAATTTGCTCTCTTCCCTCGTTCGTATGGTCTAGGGGTAAATAGCTACTTATCACGCCTCGTTTCCCTTCCATCATTATCATTTCTCTCCCGTTTACTGTTATTGGCTTTCTCTTTCCTCTCATTTATTCTCCTTTTGTCCTTTCCTGTGCTTTATCAATTGTGTGTCTTTTATCTTGTGAGAGAGAGAGAGAGAGAGAGAGAGAGAGAGAGAGAGAGAGAGAGAGAGAGAGAGAGAGAGAGAGAGAGAGAGAGGAGAAAAGATGTGAGGTCAAGTGAGATGAAATATGATAAGCAGCTAAAATGAGGCAAGAGAAGAAAGAGAAGAACAAGCAGAAGAGAAGAAGAAAAAACGGAAACCAAAATAAGAACAGAGGAAAAAGAGGAGACACGGGAAAGGGTTGGTTAATTACCTGCCCAAGGGGGTCGTGTACACACCTGGCGAAACCAAGACGTCAAGATGTTGTATAGAGTCGAGCCCAAGTGGAGGAACTGGAGGGAGGGAAGGAGGGAGGAGGAGGGGAGGGAGGAGGGAGGGAGGAGGGAGGGAGGGAGGGAAGGAGGAGGGAGGAGGGAGGGGAGGGAGGGAGGAGGAGGGAGGGAAGGAGGGAGGGAGGAGGGGAGGGTGGGAGGGAGGGAGGGAGGGAGGAGGGAGGGAGGGGGAGGGGAGGGAGGGAGGAGGGAGGGAGGAGGAGGGAGGGAGGGAGGGGAGGGAGGGAGGGAGGAGGGGAGGGAGGGAGGAGGGAGGGAGGGAGGAGGGGATGGAGGGCCAGATGATTGGAGGGTAAGGTAAGATTGGGAAACTCGGATTGTAAGAACGAAGAGATTGAACAAAAGTAGACTGCAAGATTCAGATTGTAAATGAGAGAGAGAGAGAGAGAGAGAGAGAGAGAGAGAGAGAGAGACTGTGATATTCAGATGGTACGTCAGAAGATTGGAAGGAATCCGAAGATTGGGTGGCGTGAAGGGCCGCGTGTAGCATCGCCCTGGGATCTTTTATGGTAATGCAATGTGAGATATACTAGGAACACGGCATCCTCCCCCCCACCACCCAGCTTCCCCTCCCTGCACGACACCCAGCCTCCCTACCCCTTGGACGACACCCCAGCTCCCCCCAGCATGACACTCCAGCCCTCTTGCACGGCACTCCAGTTACCCCCCTGCACGGCACCCCAGCTCCCCCTGCACGGCACCTCCCAGCCAGGCTCACCTTTCCTTTATCAACATTCTTCTTCTTCTTCTTCTTCTTCTTCTTCTTCTTCTTCTTCTTCTCACATACAACAGTTCAGTAACTCGTTCCAACAGTTCAGTGATCATCTCAGCAGTACGGAGTGTAAAGTGAGTTTGTTCACGGTTCTACATACAGTATACTACCATTTTACACACGTGAACATTGGGGGGGGAAGGGGAGCACCGGTAATTTACATATTAACTATTCTACTTTGTTTGGAATTTAGCTCAGCGTCACAGTATGAACATTAATGTATACTGATAACATTTACCTCAACTTTGTGGTGCCTGTCTCAATAAGGGAAGCTTGTTCTTTCTGTTGTGGTGCCATAATTGCCTCCCCACTTGGCACTATCTGGCACCTATTAGTGGGTCTTATATATTAATGGTTAATAGCTGGTCTACGTTATTTTTCACTGTATATATTATGTCAAAATAACAATACGAAAATACCTAATCACACAATAGAAAAAAAAATGCTTTACCTACGTATCCCTCAGATAGGTACCAGATACTGCCAATAATATCCGGCATTATTCACAATTGTTTTAATATGTTCGCTGTATGAACATAGAAGTGTATATTATACCTGGGTGAACTGGTTTTCTTTCTCAGTGAGGAAATTAAGAGATATTATGAATAATGTTAAAGTTATATTTTAATTTAAATGGTTTGCACGTGTGAGGGAGGGAGGGAGAGAGAGGGAGAGAGGGAGAGAGGGAGGGAGGGTCGTGTGTAGGGAGAGATATAGCTAAAGGGAGGGACGGAGGGAAGGTCGTGATAGCTAGAGGGAGGGAAGGTCACGGTAAAAAGGCAGCCATCTCTGGTATGTCACGACTTTGGACGACACTATCCAGAGTATCAGTGGGCAGAGAGAGAGAGAGAGAGAGAGAGAGAGAGAGAGAGAGAGAGAGAGAGAGCACATTATTCAGAAATACCCACATGAATCCTCAACATACGAGTGTTATGTAAAAACATTCACGTAAGGGACTGGGGTACAGATAGTGGGGCACGAAGGCATTCTGAGTGGTATGTTGCCCCTTTAACCAAGTGGGAGGGGCAGACGGACAAAGGGAGGGGTGACGACAAAGGTGAGGGGTGACGAACAGAGGGGTGAGACGACAAAGGAGGTGACGACAAAGGGGAGGAGGTGATGAAGGGTAGGGGGTGACGATAAGGGAGGTGATTGACAAAGGGTGAGGGGTGATGAATAAAGGTGAGGGGTGACGACAAAGGAGGAAGCAAGGAGAACAAGGGTAAGTATAGGAGATTGAAGCAGCCATCGTAGTGGGGGTGATCACCTCACTATTCACTCGTAATGTTGATTGGTCGCCACCCAACCTGTTATTATGTATACCACACACACACACACACACACACACACACACTACATCCTTGACCACCGAAGGGTCAAGACGTACCTGGCGCTCCTCTCGAAGCAGCCAGGTCAACTGTTAAGTTGGCCCATACCAACCCCCTCCCCTGAACCCTCCTCCCCACCGGAATATCAACAAGTTCTCGCCAGAAGTTACAATTTCATTTAGGAAAGGAATGGAACCAGTGTTAAACAGAGGTGAACAGTGCTTAAGTCAGTGAGAACAACTCAACAATAACAGTCGTACCCAAGTTAACCTTCACACAGTGAGGTCCCAGGTGCCCAGTGATAACGGCCCGTGATAACCAGCGATGTGTTAATCCGTCTACGATAGGAAGGCCTGGGACCAAACCTCACTCATATAACACCATCTGTGAGGGAATTACTACACCACATGTCCCTCATAACACCATATGTGAGGGAATTACTACACCACGTCAAGTCCCTCATCACACCATCTGTGAGGGAATTACTACACCACGTCAGGCCCCTCATAACACCATCTGTGAAGGAATTACTACACCACGTGAGGCCCCCTCATCACACCATCTGTGAGGGAATTACCACACCACGTCAGGTCCCTAATAACACCATCTGTGAGGGAATTACTACACCACGTGAGGACCCTCATAACACCATCTGAGAGGTAATTACACCACGTAAGGTCCCTCATAACACCATCTATGAGGGAATTACTACACCACGTGGTCCCTCATAACACCATCTGCGAGGGAATTACTACACCACGTCAGGTCCCTCATAACACCATCTGAGGGAACCACTACATCACGTGGGGTCCCTCCTAACACCATCTGGGAGGGAGTTACTACACTACGTGTTTGCTGTTCAACACGTACAATCCTACATTAATCTGTATGTTCACTGTATGTTCCTTCACCTTTCTCTAATGAAGGCTTTTGTTAAACCACCAATGTATGTAATAAGTCATTTATGTCCAATGTATATTTTCAGCCTTCGGGCTGCAGAACTTTTTCAATAAACCGTTAATTATTATACACGCGCACACACACACACACACACACACACACACACACACACACACACACACGCACGCACGCACACACGCACGCACGCACGCACGCACGCACGCACGCACACACTTTTCCCTAACCTAACCAAATTTAATCTAACTTACCACTAACCAAAGCATTACCTTGACCTAACCTACCTTTAAGTTATTTACCCCAAACCAAACCTAACCTAACCAAACCTAGCCAAACCTAACCTAACCTAACCTAACCAAACCTAACCAAACCTAACCAAACCTAATCTAATCTAATCTAACCTAACCTAACCTAACCTAACCTAACCTAACCTACCTCATTTAATTTATCCTAACCAACCATAGCCTAACTTAAATTAATCTACCCCCTAACATTAATCTAATCTAACTTAACCTAACACAGTCAAGCTTAATCTAACTGAATCCTAAATATAATCTAATCTAACCTAACTTAACCTACTCTAACCTGACCTGACCTGACCTATCCAATTGTACAACTAACTACCCTACACTTAGTAAACAAGGGGAAGAAATGACGAAATAGAGGGAAAAAAAGAGGGAAATTTAACACAAGGTTAAACAGAATAAAATAAGGGAAAAAAAGAGAGGTTAAAGAGGGGAAGAGAGAGAGAGGAAGAGAGAGAGAGGAAGAGAGAGAGAGAGTAAACCGCAATAAAGAATGGAGGAGATGTGAAGAGGGGGGAAAGAAAGAGAGAAGAGACCTGTAAAGAAAGAAGAAAATAGATACACGAAAGGAAGAGGTATGAGAATGTAAACAGAAGAAAAGACGGGAAGAAGGGATAATAAGAGAGGTAGGAAGACAAACGGTGCGAGAGGGGAAGTTTAAGAGAAGATGGAAGAGGGGAAGACGAGAGAAGAACAAAAGGAGATAAATAAGAAACTTGAGAGATCATATACATACATACATACATACATACATACATACATACATACATACATACATAACAAAACAATAACACATAAGAACATACGCACACACACACACACACACATAACCCATCTCGTGTGTGTGTGTGTGTGTGTGTGTGTGTGTGTGTGTGTGTGTGTGTGTGTACAAAACTTAAATCAAGCTCCATCTGGTGTGGGGCTTATACCAGCTGCCACCCAAGCTAAGGAGAGTCCTGACTAACAGATGGTCCCACACACTCTAAGCTCCTCCACCATAGTACTACCATGAGTTGTTGTTCCTACCATACTACTACCATGAGTTGTTGTTCCTACCATACTACTACCATGAGTTGTTGATCCTACCATACTACTACCATGAGTTGTTGATCCTGTTACGCTGGTTAATTCCACAGTTAACCAGGTTGGAACACATATAATATATATTGGGCTTTTAGTAACAAAACCCAATTGAAGTTTCTTGTTTTATTATAAAAGTATTATGTCTATAATTCCTGAGTGTAGATCGACCGTAAGTTCCACTATTTATGAGTGAATGAGAAAGAGGACGGCGTTTATGTATACAAACGTGGATCAACGTCCGTTCGATAAAGTTGGTGTGAGTGACTGACGAAGGCGTCCCACTGGTGCGCGCTTACATAGATGCTGACATATGGGCTTCTCCCTCTTGGGAAAGTTACCCTTCACATGATCAGTTCATGTCTTACTCATAGGTAGTGGAAAGTTACAGGGGTAAATCTGAATATAAATCAGATGTAAATAACCCATCTATATAATACGTTCTCTTGATGAAACAGGGGCCATTACATTCCTACCATACTACTACCACGAATTCACTGTCACATATCTTCAACACCTTTTTAACACCATCATGAAACCATACCACCATCAACAATACACCATCATAATAAAACATATCATACCATATATCACCATACAACCATCATTCTTATACCATCACCACCACAACTATCATCACCACTATCACCACCGTCTCGTCTCCAGGAGGCAGGTGGTGTCCATGAGACCTTCACGCCGGGGTAACACTCTCCTTGAATATAACTGGACCCTGTCACCACTTACACCTGCTCTCTCTCTCTCTCTCTCTCTCTCTCTCTCTCTCTCTCTCTTCTAAGTTCAGGACGAATTGGGTTAGGTTAGGTTAGGTCTGATTGGTTCAATGACTCTAAAACGAATCCAGAAGGAAAACGTAACCACACATACGCGCGAGCACGCACACACACACACACACACACACACACACACACACACACACATATAATCCGACCGTCATTATATTCACATTTACGTATCATTATGGGAGATCTGACAGCCCTTCCCTTCCTCCACCACCTTTACCAGCTCCCACGCTTATCAGTCTTTGCCCTTCCCTCCCTCCATCTCTCTCTCTCCCTCTATCCATTCATCTCTCTCTCCCTCCCTCCCTCCCTCGCTTATTCCCTCCTTTCTTCCACCTCCCCTCCCTCTCTGTCTCGATCTCTTACATTTCCTCCCATTTTCTCTCTCTCTCTCTCTCATTCTTCTTCTACTTTTGGTTTGTTTCTCTCTATCTCCCCCAACCTATCCCACCCCTCTCTCAATTTCCTTATATTTTCCCCCTCTCTCAATTTCCTTATATTTTCCCCCTCTCTCTCTCTCTCTCTGACCTCCACACTCCCTGACCTCTCCCCACTCCCTGACCTCTCCCCACTCCCTGACCTCTCCAGCATTACCAGTATTGGGTATTGCCTTCCTTCCTTCCTCCTGTTAGTCGGCTCTTTGTCTGTCTTTCATTTATTATACATTTTTCTTCCTCCATCTTGATGTTATTACTGTGTTGGCTTTCTCTTCCCTCTCTCTCTCTCCCCTTCCTTATTTAGAGTTCTCTCTCTCTCTTTCTCTCTCCTTTCTTTCAAGTTATCTTTGATTCTCCCTATTTCTCCCCTTCTTCCTTTATATTATCACTGATTCTTTCTCTCCCCTTTTTATGTTATCTTTCCCTCTCTCTTTGTCTCTCATTTCTTCTTTAAAATTAACTATCATTCTCTCTCTTATTTATTCTCTCTATCTCCTCTCTCCCTTCTATATTAAAGTTATTTGTAATTCTCATTCTTTACTCCTTGGCTCTTATTTCTCTTCTTGTTTCCAAATTATTCCTGTGTTTGTGTCTGTTTCTCACATTTATCAGGCTCATTTCCCCCTTCATTCATTTATCAACCACTTCTCTCTCTCTTTCTCTCTCTTTTTCGCAGGTTTATCAGCCGTCATATCTTCTCCCCTGCCTCGTTAGTTACTCTCTCTCTCTCTCTCTCTCTCTCTCTCTCTCTCTCTCTCTCTCTCTCTCTCTCTCTCATCAATTTCTCTAGCTTTGTCTTTCTCATTTGCCACAATCAATCTCTCCCTCCCATTCATTATAATCATTTCTCGTTCATTATCCCCTCTTCCCCTCCATGCAACACACCTCCTCCCCCCATGCAACACACCCCCTCCCCCCATGCAACACCCACGTGCACAATATTTCTCAGTTATTTATTTTTTTGCAATACTCTTAATGGAGGCTCAGTGAATTCTTGTCAATTTGTCATTCAGTTTTTTCCCCTCATTTATCACAGTGCTCCACCTCCCATTCCGGATTTATCTGTCTTCCTCCTACTCTCTATTTACCTCCAGGGCCATTATCATAAATGTTTATATTGTTAATGAAAATAATAATAATATTAGGAACTTGGATTATAATAGTAACAACGATGATAATAATAATAGTAATAAAAATAAAAATAATAATGTTAATAATAATAATAATAATAATAAAATAATAACAACAATAATAACAATAATAATAACAATATTTACCATCATATCAATCACCCCTGTATCTTACTGTGACTTGTCTCCTCCTCGTTTATCATATTTTCTTCACTTCCCTCATTCATCACCCTTGCTTCACCTCCCTCATCAGCCTCACTTTATCACCCCATACATTATTATTTCTCTCTCTCCCTCCTCTTCCATCAATCACTCTCTCTCTTCCCCTATGCACTGATTCTGTCAACTACACTTCTTCTTCTCCTTCTTCCTTCTTCTTCTTCCTTCTTCTATACCCTTATCCGTCTCTTTGCTTTTTATTTGTTTTTCTTGTTTGTATCATCATTATTGGAGGTTTAAGTTAGTTGTGTGTGTGTGTGTGTGTATATAAGAGATTTATGCAGAGATTTGTCTTGTATGTATGTATGAGAGAGAGAGAGAGAGAGAGAGAGAGAGAGAGAGAGAGACGACCACACATGGGTACACATATGATCGTGGGTTGCCCCCTGTGTGAGTGATTCAATTATAAGTTAAAGCAGCACTCCGTCAGCGATATCCTCCTGCTGACATCCGACACTTCCCCCCCTCCTGACATTCCCTCCTGACACACTCTCTCCCTCACCCTCCTGGCATTATCTTCCCTTCCCTCCTGACACTCCCTCCCTCACCCTCCTGGCCTCCCCCCCTCACCCTCCTGGCATTATCTTCCTTTCCTCCTGACACCTCTCCCTCCCTCACCCTCCTGACTCCCTCCTGCCCTCCTGACACTCCTCCCTCACCTCCTGACACCTCCCCCTCCTGACACACCCCCTTTAACCTCCCACCACACCAAATTACTACCTGGTGTATTACTTGCGTCGTCAGCTCAATGAATGTCTCTCCTGGCTGACAAACTGACAGGCTCATTGACTGACTGACTGACTGATTGATTGATTTTATTTTAATTTGTTGCGTCACTCAGCTCCATGAATGCCTCTCTCTTAACTGATCATCTGACTACTTCATTTAACTGATGGATTAAAATGACTCTTGATAGCTGCGTGTGTCAGCTCTATGATCGCCTGACAATGGCTGACAAAGCGACTGATAGATGCTGTTTCATTAACCTGGACACGTCAGCGTTACGTCCAATTCTTCACATTAATTCCCGAGGATATCGTGTCATTTATTTAATAGGGAATTACAGAACACATTACAAAATCATTACACTTAACTTCCCCTAAACATATATGATATAGTTTATATAATGAGTCATATAGAGAAATTAATTAATATCAATTTTTTTTTTCAATATATAAATAGGGGTTAAAATCTGATCCTCTGGCCGTGAAAATACAGAGTTGTCAAAATAGAATCTCCAAATTTCTTATCTAAACTCATTCTTTATGGAGGACTCTGTATATCATTTCCTATTATTTGTCATATACAGAGTGAAGCAAAATTTTCACACTGAGTTTAACATGCACAATTTTTTTTTATTCTTAAAGTAAACATCAAGTAATTAAGGTCCGTCTTAATTATTAACTCGAGAGCTCAGACTATGTAAAGACACACGCCACCTCGGTACAATAACGTCTTAAGTCAAGGAAAAATGAATACAGATCTGTTTAGTCTGTGTGTGTGTGTGTGTGTGTGTGTGTGTTAGAGGAAGAGAAAGAGGTGAGAAAGGGATAACAAAGTAAAGTAGAGAATGGGAGAGGGGGTGAGGGAGGAGGTGAGGAGGTGAGGGATACTGGACGCCTCTGGTATCATAAATCACCACTACAGTTGAGGAGAGGGAGGGGAGAGGAGGGGTGAGGAGAGAGAGAGGTGAGGAGAGGAGTGAAGGGGTGGGGAGAAAGGAGATGAAAGAGGTGGGGAGAGAGGAGATGAAGGGGGTGAGGAGGGAGATGAAGGGGGTGAGGGAGAGAGAGAGAGGAGGGGAGAGAGGAGATGAAGGGGGGGAGAGGAGATGAGGGGGTGAGGAGAGAGGGAGATGAAGGGGTGAGGAGAGAGGTGAGGGAGAGAGAGGAGAGGATGGGGTGAGGAGAGAGGAGATGAAGGTGAGGAGAGAGGATGAAGGGGGTGAGAGGAGAGAAGGGGGTGGGGAGATGAGGGGGTGGGGAGATGAAGGGGGGGGGGGAGAGAGAGGGGGGTGAGGGGGGGGGGGAGGGAGGGGGGGGGGGGGAGGGGGGAGGGAAGAGATAGGAAGAGATTGAGAATAAAATGAAGGAGAAGTGGAGATGGGGATGTAGAGGAAGGAAAGCAAGAGTGATAAATGTTAAGAGGAAAGAGGAGATGACAGAGAGAAACAGAGGAAGAAAAACCAGGAGAGAAAGGGGGGAAGGAAGGAGACAGGAGGGAGGGGGCGATAAAGGAGAATAGGAGGCACCTGAGGAGAGAAGACATCTACCTGTTGATGATAAATACCTTCATTAATGACTCGTCAAATGGACCTGTCAATTTCACATTCCTAACGACTGGAACTGACCCAAGTACTCCTGGGCCCCAATCATAAAATTTGGACTTGGTTGATGGGGTCCAATTGACTTTTACCCGATAATAAACCGAATGTATAATTATAATCATCTAAGAGCCTTTGTGTGTGCGTGTGCGTGTGTGTGTGTGTGTGTGTGTGTGTGTGTGTGTGTGTGTTTTATTCCCATATACACCTATCACAATCTAAGAGTTGTTTAATAAAAATATTAATAATAACTTATCCTGCTACTTGTAATAATCAGATAAAGAAACAAGGTAGCTACTTAGTGTTACTCACGTGGACCACTTCAGCTCCACCACGTAACTAATTAACTCAATGTACCTGGAAAAGAAAGCAATACTTAATAACAACAACATTACCAACTACCAGTACTACTACTACTGTTAATAATAATAAAAATATAAATAAAAACATCAATAATAACATCAATAATAATAATAATAATAATAATAATAATAATAATAATAATAAAAATTACTACGACTACGACTAACAACAACGATGATAATAATAATAAAATAACAATAATAATAAAAATAAAAATAGTAATAATGTCAATAAAATTACTAACACTACTACTACCAAATAACAACAACAATAATAAATTAATCTAGCCAAAAAAAAAATTACTAACTTGAGGCCCGTGACCCATGTTGAGCGTTAACTACAAGATTGCGAGTTTTAATTAAAGGCGTCAGACAGTGAAAAATGAAGTCAAGCGGGTATTAAAAAAAATGTATATCAAGTTTTAGAACAAAGTCGTCTATGTTGTGGAATAATTAAACTTTTAACATAAAACGTGTCACTTACTCACACAAAACGTATTTATTTATACTGAATAATTATATACTGGTTATGTTATAGTGAGTATAAACGTTTAATGTATTTTACACTAAACGTTGGTTATGTCCGTGTTGTACAGTGTTTAAACCTTGAACAGAAAACGTGTCACTTACAGAAAACGAATTATTTATTTACGGAAAACGAATTATTTATTTACAGAAAACGAATTATTTATTTACGGAAAACGAATTATTTATTTACAGAAAACGAATTATTTATTTACAGAAAACGAATGGTTTATTTACAGAAAACTAATTATTTATTTCCAGAAAAAAATTATTTAGTTACAGAAAAAGGAGATTTATTTACAGAAAATATATGATTTATCTCGCAGAAAACGCTTAAAGTCGTCTTGTGTTGTGGAGTAATTATATCTTAAAGTGGAAACGTTTAATTTACAGAAAATATCCCAAGAAAAAAGAAAAGTTGGTTTGGTGGAAATTATATCTCGGGGGGAGGGGGGGAGGGTGGAGGGGGGGAAGAGAGACAGGGAGAAGGAGGGGAGGGAGTGAAGAGGAGGAAGAGAGACAGGGAGGAGGAGGGGGGGGAGTGAAGAGGAGGAAGAGGAGGTTGAAAGTGAAGGAGGAAAAGTTTACACACAATATTTTTAGCACATACACACACACACACACACACACACACTAAAAACCGTAGTCATGCATATCAATACCGCCACCACTCCAGTGCAAGCCCCAGCAGTCACAGTGGGTGCCCATCCTCTCCAGCTGGTGCAGTTTGCCAAACTCCTGGGTGTAACTATAGACAACAAACTTGACTGGAAGGCCCATGTAAATAACACAGTCAAGGCAGCCTCGTACCGTCTCTACATGCTATGAAGACTTAGGTCACTTGGGACACCCACGCCAGAGCTGAGGACCATCTACAACGCCTTTATTCTCCCCAAACTAACGTATGCGTCACCAGCCTGGTCGTCTTCTCTCAACTCCACCCAACAACGTCAGCTAGAGAAGGTACAGAAAAGGGCCTGCAGAATCATGCTCGGCGCAGAATACTCCGGCTACACCACCGCTCTCTCCACCCTGGAAATGCCATCCCTCAGTGACCTCCACCACCAAGCACTGGAAAGGTTTGGCTGTGGACTACTGCACCACCCTCGCCATCGCCACCTCCTGCCACCTGCAGCCCCCCACCCAACTCGCTCAGTCCGCCACTACAACAAAATTCAGCCCATAAGAGCCCGCACTGATAGATATAAGAACAGCACTATCCCATCTATTGTTAAAATAATAAACAACTCCTGATTTATGTACTGTACAGCCCTGTAAATGTATTCAACGCATATCATTATGTCTAAATCAAATGTAAGTTTGCATATTTTCAGCCACAGGCTGCAACTCTATTAATAAACCGTTTATTATTATTATTATTTACACACACACACACACACACACACACACACACACCCAGAAAACATATATACACCCACACACACACACACACATAGACAAACAGAAAGACACATACACACACACACACACACACACACATAAAAACATATATACATACAGACAGATATACAAAAAAAAAATATATCTGAACCCATTTTACATTTTCTGCTAAGACCTTCCTCCTCCCTCCCTCCTCCTCTGGCGTGTGTAAAATACTTTGTCGCCCTGTAAGAGTTTTGTGTCCGCAAAAAGTTTTCATGTCGGGATGGGAAAGTTTTGTGCGTCATCTCAGAGGCTGACTTTTACACCTCCCTTGTCGCCGAGTAATTTTAGTCAGCGTCAGTCAGCTCAATGAATGCCCCCCCCCCCTTCCATTTTTTTTGACTAACTGACTGATTGACTGACGGAGTTATTTATGAGTTCTTTCGTTAGTCAGTCCATTGAGAGCTTTTGTTTGACTGAATAACTGGCTGACGGAGTGATTTATGAGTTCTTTCGTTAGTCAGTCCATTGAGAGCTTTTGTTTGACTGAATAACTGGCTGACGGAGTTATGAGTTCGTTCGTTAGTCAGTCAGTACATTAAGTGCTTTTGTTAACTGACTGACTGAATAACTGGCTGACGGAGTTATTTATGCGCTCGTTAGTCAGTACATTGAGAGTTTTGTTAACTCCCTGACTGAATAACTGGCTGAGACTGACCGAATATTTTCAGTACGTTTAACACCTTTCCTGACTGACTTTCTGAGAGAATTTTTTCCTATTATGCATAAACTCCTACCGTAATCTAATCTGTCTTAATCTAACCTAACCTAACCAGCATCATCACCACCATTACCTTCTCCACCACCCCCTCCCTCACCCCCACCACTCATCCCTCTAACACCACCACACCACCAACCTCTTCCTCCACCATCTCTCTCTCCACCCCTCCCCTCTCTCCACCACACTCCCCCCTCCCTCCACCACCCTCCCCCTCTCTCCACCACCACCCCATTCACCTGCTTGACACAATAATTACAGAGGAACAAACGCGGGAGCGACCTCCAGCAAACACTGCCAGCCAGAATGGAAGACAATTACAGGTAGGAGAGTGTCTCATTGTGTGTTGACTACAGTGCTTCCCCCCACACAAACACACCTGATAAGTCGTATTTTTGGTGTAATTCTAAAATTCTAAACACACATACTGTTAGGTACTTTAACACTAATCTACTATACCTATACACTGGATGAATAAATGAGGTGAATTTAAATATTTATCGTAGTTCCCCCCTTTGTGATTATTCCATTCTCTGTAAGACTGCTGGCAAAATGTAAACATGTTTCCCTTTCGTTCCCGCCAGTTTTTTTTTTTCTCATCGTGTGAATGTTTTTATGTTGATAGTCAGAGGAAAATGAGGTGTCAAGACTATTTAACGCTGCTTATATATGGTTCATTGGGCGCCAGAAAGATGAAACTTTAATTATGTTAGAAATTTAATCCAATCAACGGGGGATATTTTTTTTTGAGAAGGCACCCAATTTTTCCCTCTTTGTACAAAACGTAATACCATGTAAATTTTATATTTACACAAAATTTGCATTCCTGCCTCCAGCCAGTTAATTGGATTATATTTTTTTGGGGAGGAATGCTTAACGAGGGAACGACCTAGTAGAGCTATTAACCAGTGTGTCTAATCAAGAATCGTTTAACACAAAGAGGTACTGCTACCAAAGGTGATGGTGAAGAGGTGAGTGTGTGTGTGTGTGTGTGTGTGTGTGTGTGTGTGTGTGTGTGTGTGTGTGTGTGTGCGTGTGCGTGCGTGTGTGCTTGTGTGTGTGTGCGTGTGTCAATTCCATATCCTCTCTTTTCCTCCTCTTCACACCTTACCCTAAATTCTTCTCTCCCTTTCCTCCCTCCCCTTGTAATTTACCTCTCCCTTTCTCATCTTTGCTACCTATATAACAAGGCTCTAAATTATTCTCTCTATCAATCTTTCTCACCTCTTCTTCCCTCTCTTACCTTTATCTTTCCTCTATATTCTATACCTAAATCATTCCCCTACTTTACTCCCTCTTACTTACGTCTCCCCTTCTTACCCATTCCTTTCTCCTTCCGTTCTTTAATCTCTCTTACTTTTCTTGCTCTCTCTCTCTCTCCCATCGTTTTAACACTCATATTTTGTTTTCCTTAATTATTCTCTCCCTTCCCTTTTCTTTCTGCTTTATTCTTATTCCATCTCTCTCACATTTCCTTATTACTTCCCTCTCCCTCACCTCCATTCTTTATCTCAAATTTTCTTTCCTTCCCTTCCCTTCCACGCCCTCCCTATCTCTTCCACCACCCCTTGGAGTACTGAGAACCTCCCTGACATACGCTCCCTTCCCCAACAAGCAGCACCCTGGGAGGTAATGCCTCTCACGTCAACAACAGAACATAAACACAAAAACAAATGAAGCCCAAGATCCGTGGGGAGGCAATTAAACCCCCCACCCACTCTAATCTTAGATACGTGTCCTGCGGGAGTATAATTCTTCAACTATTCATCAAATCTCTTAAAACTCATTGATTTCGTTATCTCGTATGTAAAATAAACAATTGACTACTCATATGCGCACGTCAACACCCCCCCCGCCCCCCCCCTTGCCTTCGATATAATGTTTAGTTAACCTTCTACATCATTATTCACGATTTAAACATTCATTTAATTCATTAACGTTCATAGTTAATTCTGAAATGTATTACAAATTTATTTTCTCCTCTCTGCCTGCCACGAGGAACACACAACCCAGACATAAACAAGTGGTGGGGAAGATTAGTGCTTGACCTTCAACTTGTGTATTGCCATTAATATTTTATCCCTCGATGCATTTAACTGAGGTACAACACACACACACACACACACACACACACACACACACACACACACACACACACACACACACACACACACGTCATCGCATAGAACATGAATTTATTGCCCCTCATCAACAACTGACGTGCAATGTGAACAGACTAACAGACAGACACACAGACAATATCCAGCTACTTTTCTTGAAGGAATTGTGTCAAGGGAATTGAAGTAATGACCCTTGTAACACTAAACAAAATAACTATAGTAAAAAATAGCGATAAATATTAAAAGAAAATAACAAGAACATCAATAATAATAATAATAATAATAATAATAATAATAATAATAATAATAATAATAATAATAATAATAATAATAATAATAATAATAATAATAATAATCTCTTTGACAGCTGTGTAAAAATTTAGTCATTCAATAGAAAAATAAATAAATTGCACTCGAGTAAGGAATAAACTCATACTGGGTGTAGCTGTTTAGCTCTCTCATTGGGACACATTTAAATCTGAATCTCTCATTTTAGTACCAAAATAACGACACACACACACACACACACACACACACACACACACACACACACACACACACACACACTCCCATCCAGTCTTATCATACCCACAGTACTAGGCAACACTCTCTCTCTCTCACCTCATTACAGATTTTAATTCCCCGCTTAATGAAAACTGTTCCCTTGAAAATTTCTTGGGGGGGGAAAAAAATATCAATTTACAAAGACATCAAAGCGAGTTTATATTTATTTACGGTTTTTGTTATTTATAATGCAATGGCTTTTATATAAACTGTAAGCAAATGAGTTTAGTTGTGTGTGAAGACGGTGAAGAGGAGGAGGAGGAAGACACAGAAGTATAAGGAGGAGGAGGAGGAGGAGGAAGGAATAAGAATAAGCAAGAGAAAAGACGAAGATAAAGATGGACATGGAAGAAGAGAGGGGATAAGGAGGAGGAGGAGGAGGAGGAGGAGGAGGAAGGTGAATAAGAATAAGTAAGAGAAAAGACGAAGATAAAGATGGACATGTGGAAGGAGGAGGAGGAGGAGGAGGAGGAGGAAGGAGAAGGAGGAGGCACTACTTCGACCAGTTGAAGCCTCTATACATATTTATCATAATTACAAAGCCTTTCAAACAAGAGATCGAAAATAAAGTAACAACATCCAAGGAAAAACAAAAGTAACAACATCCAAGGAAAAACAATATCTGTATTTTCATAACAAAAGCCAATGACTACAGGAACGAGCATGAACGAGTCAATTATATTTATGAGTGTCAGAATAAAGTTAAAGGAACGACCAAAAACACACAAAAATGAATACAATCTCTACTAAAAAAAGCCTAAAAAATCGAACAAAAACACAAACTTTAAAAAGAAAAGCCTAAAGGAACGAACACGAGGGGTAACATTACTAAACAATACACCTAATGGAATGACCACACGTAGACGAACGGCCCGGAGAGAGAGAGAGAGAGAGTAGTGATAGACGACCGGGGACATAGTCACCCCTTATACGTATGGTGGTAACCAGTTACATAAAATAGTCAGGACTCTCCCCATCCCTTCCCCTCCCCTACCATCCCTTCCCCTATCCCTTTCCCTCCCCTACCATCCCCTCCCTTCCCTTCCCTTCCCCACCATCCCCTCCCTTTCCTTCCTCTCCTCATCCTCGCGTCACCAATGGAACTTTTTCTGTTATATGGTACCAATGGAGCTTATTTCCTGTTACGCGACACCAATGGAACTTTATCCCATTTATGCCTAACCACTGGAACTTCCCTGTAACGTGGACAGTGGGGCAGAATAACACCCCACCCCCACCCCCCTCAATACCTCTCTAGAGCTTATCGTTAATGTGTCGCTGCACTGGACGCACTGTGTAATGGTTAGCTTTGACACGACAAATTGTTCCGTGGAGTGTGTGTGTGTGTGTGTGTGTGTGCGAACTGTATTTAACACTGACGTTGTTGGCCCCAATTCACAGTATTATCTCTACGGGGCTACATTTTGTTTACCCTTTAAAAGCCTTTTCGTGTTAAGAGTGTTAATGTATGCGACTGTTGCGGAATTATTTTACGATAGTTACCCCTAATGATATAATTCGATATACGTTTTCTGTGTTTCATTATTTCACGTTTTATTTATTTCATTGTCTTTCGTTATCACTTGTTTTCTAGATTATGGCTTCATTATTTTATTTTACCGTGCAAGGCTGTATTATGTAATTCTGTAAGTGTTTCTCCATGTTACAGTCTCCCTAACTAGTGTCTGTTACACACCACCTCTCCTGTGACAAACTTTTTCACTGGAAGTTTTTCTTGGAGTCCGAGAATTCTTGACCCACCCAATCCCCTTTCACCCTCGTCACTAACCAAATACATGTTGTATCTCTCTTTTTTTCTCGGTACAGACGGGGCTGTAATTTGTAGTTCCTCAAGCGCTTACCCGTGTTGCCGTCTTAATGGCCGGCTGTTAAGGAGGTCTTGTATCATACGCCCCACCCAAACTATACTAGCTGGTGCCGCCCTGTCCTGGTCTGAGTCATGACACACATGCAAATTCTTGTTTTTTTTCTTAGAAGTTGCATTATTTATTGTTATCATTCTTATCTATATTAGTTTTAGGTCGCCTTTATGACACACAATTCTATTTAGTAGTTAATTCCTATGAAGATAATATTTGGTGTTAATATTTTATCAGCTAATCTATCTTACTATTGTTAATCTCTTGAATACGAAAACCTACTACCTTTGATTACGATGACTGGACTTAAGAGGTTACGTCACCACCACCACCACTACTACCACAAATCGATACTAACATTCACTACTACTATCACTACTAAATATTCACCCTCCAATCACATTCACCACCATCACAACTATCATCATTCACCACCACTATCATCACCACCACTAATACTATCACCAATTCACCACCACTATCACTACCACCATTCACCACCACTATCACTACCACCATTCACCACCACTATCACTACCACCATTCACCACCACTATCACTATCACCAATTCACCACCACCATTCACCACCACTATCACTACCACCATTCACCACCACTATCACTACCACCATTCACCACCACCGCTACTGATTCCATTGTATAATCGACTCGTGCAATTTTTCAGTTGCATTTTTTATCGATATCACTAATTGGCCGGAGGAGCAGCACGTTACTATATTGAGTCCACGCGCCTCCCCGCCTCCTACCCACGCCTCCTACCCACGCCTCCTACCCACGCCTCTTCCCCACGCCTTCTATGTTTAATTAATATCCCCCACCCTCACCAACGTACAGTACACCACGCCTTTCCTGAACCCACGTCTACCACCACGCCTTCTCCTGACCCCCACGTCTACCACCACGCCTTCTCCCTGACCCCCACATCTACCACCCCTCTACCCACGTCACCACCGCCTTCCCCTGACCACGTCTACCGCATTCTCCCTGATCCCCACGTCTACCACCACGCCTTCTCTGACCCCGTCTACCGCCTTCTCCTGGTCCCCACGTCTACCCACGCCTTCTCTGACCCCCACGTCTACCCACCGCCCTCTCCCGTCCCACCACGACTTCTCCTGACCCGTCTACCGCCTTCTCCCTGATCCACGTCTACCACCACGCCCTCTCCTGATCCCCGTCTACCACCACGCCTTCTCCTGATCCCGTCTACCACCACGCCTCCTGACCCGCGTCTACCACCACTCTCCCCACCACCACGCCTTCTCCTGACCCGTCTACCGCCTTCTCCTTGACCCCACGTCTACCACGCCTTCTCCTGATCCCCACTCTACCCCCACCGTCCCATCTACCACCACGCCTTCTCCCTGACCCGTCTACCACCACGCCTCTCCCTGATCCCCACATACGCCACCAAATCTTCTCCCTGATCCTCCAACTGAAATCTCCTCCTGGTCCCCTCCCTCTCCTCCCTCAGCACATCCTACAGTCCTGTCATGCCATCCTCATATCCTACCTTCCTCCACCATCAATCCACTATGTCTCTCCATTCGATCCAACCCTGCCCCCCAAAAAAAAAAATGGAAAACAAATACAACTGAAACTCTCAACACATACTCGACAAACACACACACACACACACACACACACACACACACACACACACACACGCAAACATACATACAGTACATACATACATCTCCAGGCATCATTGGATATAACCAACAATTGGACAATTCAAGCTATCTAGAGTTATGTGGGAGAGGAGGAGGAGGAATAGTGCAGTATAAAGTGGAGGAGGAAAGAGGAGGAAGAGAGGAAAGAAGAGGAGGAAGAGGAAAGAAGAGGAGGAAGAGGAAGAAGAGGAAGGAGGAAGAGGAAAGAGGAACGACACAAATCAACTCAGGTCTTATCCAGTACCCTCCTCCCCTCCCTCCCCTCCCTCCTCTCCCTCTCCTCCCTCCCTCCTCCATGACGTAAACAAACATAATAATAAAAGAAAAAAACAAACGTAAGTGATAATAAAAAAAAAACACAAAAACACGGCAATGAAACAGGTAATACAAACAAGGTCTCTACCTTACCTTCATAAAATATAAAATTAGACTGGCTGGTTCACCTTAAGCCATTACGGGTTAACAAGTAGAAATACCATAAAGGGAGCAGATTATTACCTACGTGCTGAGTGGTTGAGGGGGAGGAGGGAGGAGGGAGAGATAATAGGAGGAAGAGGGGTAAAGGATCATATCATCCCCTTCCATTCTCACTAGACCTTCACCTTCCTTCTCCATCCCCCCCCCCTCACCCCTTCTTCCCCCACACCTCTTCCCTCATTCTTCCCTCCCTCCTCCCTCTGTGATGACGCCTGGAGGAACAAGTGGAGGGAAGGACGGAGGGAGGGAGGGAGGAGGAGGCGCGTCTGTGTGTGTGTGTGGAGAAGGAGGGGGTGTGTGTGGGGGTGTGTGGGGTGTGTGAAATATGGAAGAAGTAAGAAGGGAAGGAGGAGAGGGACGAAGGAGAAAGTACACACACACACACACACACACACACCAATAATATCACTGCTGTAATAAACTCACCTACAAACAAGAAGGGATGACAGACAAGGAACTATAAGAGAGAGACGATAAAGAGGAATAATGAAGACAGGAGACAATAATCACCCATCCAAAGGGATAATTAACCGAGTCTTGTCAATAACATACATAGATGGTTAATTAAGGAAGATGATCAAATATGCACAGAGAAGATTATTAACGTGTCCAAAGAGAAGAGAAAGGGATAATTAAGGTGGGACAATAAAGACGGGGAACAAAGCAACATAATTAAGAATGGTTAATAAAGATGAGTAATACAGAGGAAGATAAGTCACAAGGGAGCAATAAAACGAAGATAGATAAGAACAATTGAGAAATAGAGAAGAGACGAAGAATAATGATAATAATAATAATAAGAAAAATAAACAATAAATGAAGGATAATTATTAAAGTTATATTAAATACGAGAAAATAACAATGCCGAAATAAAGAAGGAGGAAGAAAAAGAAAGAAGTAAAAATTATAATGAAGACAAAGAGAAAATGCTTCACAGAGGAACATAATTAAGGAGGTATGATAAAGATGAGAGGCACGGAAAGGTTGGATAATTAAGAGGTGCAAGAGACGGCGATAATACTCAAGGGAAATTATACACTGAGATGAAAATACGACAAAAAAAGCGACAGATAGAAGATAAGAGGGATGAAGGAGTGACTGATACTCTCTCTCTCTCTCTCTCTCTCTCTCTCTCTCCCTCTCTCCCCCCTCTCTAACTTATTATTTATTTCCTTTCTCGTTTTTTCTTTTCTTCCCTCTTCCCTCCTCCTCCTCCTCCTCCTTCCTCTCCTTCCTCCCTACTTCCCTACTCATTCTTATATCTTCCCTCCTCATCATTCTCACCCTCCACATTCCATTCCTTCTCTCTCTCCTCCATCTCCCTCCTTCTCTCCCTCCCCATTTTCCTCCCTACGGTACCCAGTAATTAGAGATAGGGAGTAAACAAACCGATGGAGCTGCTTCAGTCTCCTCCTGCATCTACAATTTCTTCTATCCTCCCCTCCTCTCTCCTCACCCCCCAATCCTCTATCCCCCACCCCCCCCACCTCCCTCCCTCATGACAACTGGCGATAACTAAAATAATGACAATAAAAATAACTACGAGAAAGAAGGGCATAGGTGACAGTACAGTACAGGGACCGAGTAACAGTATATAGGTGACTGTTAACTGCGTCGTAACTAATAAGGTCACTACTGACAGATTCTAAAACTGGAATCACCAAATCCTAATAATTATAAAAATAATAATAATAGTAATAATAATAATAATAATAATAATAATAATAAAAATAATAATAATAATAATAATAACAAAACAATAATAATATAATTATAATAACAATAATAATAATAATAATAATAATAATAATAATAATAATAATAATAATAATAATAATAATAATAATCAAATGTTAATACGAAATAATATTATCACAAGAGCAGGTACAAAATTATTGGTATAAATATGATATAAAATCGATTAAATCTTAGCAATTATTATTAATGTGAAAATTAGTATTGTAAGTAAAAATATAAAGTAGTATTGTAAGTGCGAAATAAACTGGTTAATATAAGTAAGAAATAAAGTAGTTATAAGTGATGAAATGAATAAATTAACAATAAAATAAATAAAAGTTGTAATATAAATAAGAAATTAATTAAAGGTAAGTGTTCTTCCCAGCGCTTGACAACACACACACACACACACACACACACACACACACACACACACCTGCTCGTTAAATATTAATTGACAAACTAAATAAAATTACAAATGAACAGACTTTTGTTTTTAATTTTTATTGTAGAAATGTTCATAAGTTCGATTTCTTTTAATATTTTTTGATGGTGAGTGAAATAACTAAGAGACTGTGTGTGTGTGTGTGTGTGTGTGTATTACTGTTCTGTGCTTTACTAAAATTACTACACCTGTTGTTGAAGTAAATACGGGTCTGTACTCTAGCGAAACTGCTGTACCTGCTCGTTAAGGAAAATACTATACCCACACTTAAGGCCAATTACTGTATCTATATTTCAACTCATTACACAAACCAGCTGTCGACACACACACCGTACTTATGTCGAATCACTGACTCGACTCTCCCCCCCCCCACCTTTGTGCGACAGGTGATTGTGTGTTACTCGGCCGTCACTATCAATGGCCGTCACTGTCACTGGCTGTCACTATCATTGGCTGTCACTATCATTAGATGTCACTATCATAGCTGTCACTGTCACTGGCTGTCACTATCATGGCCGTCACTGTCACTGGCTGTCACTATCTCTGGCTGTCACTATCATTGGCTGTCACTATCACTGGAGCGTTCAAGGTGTGGCTGAAACGGTGTGACTCCATCCCTCTTCCATCCTCCACCACACCAACTCTCCCACCACACCTAACTTCCCTCCACCACCACCAACCTCTCCACCACACTTACCTTCCCTCCACCACACCAACCTTCCTCCACCACACACCTACCTTCCCTCCACCAACCAACCTTCCCTCCACCACACACCCTCCCTCCACCACACCAACCTTCCCTCCACCACACCAACCTTCCCTCCACCACACCTACCTTCCTCCACCAGACCCACCTTCCTCCACCACACCCCTACCTTCCCTCCACCACACCAACCTCCCTCCACCACACCCACCTTCCCCTCCACCACACCTACCTTCCCTCCACCACACCCACCTTCCCTCCACCACCCACCTTCCCTCCACCACACCAACCTTCCCTCCACCACACCAACCTTCCCTCCACCACACCAACCTTCCCTCCACCACACCTACCTCCCCTCCACCACACCAACCTCCCTCCACCACACCAACCTTCCCTCCACCACACCAACCCTCTCCCTCCACCACACCTACCTCCCCCTCCACCACCAACCTCCCCTCCACCACACCAACCTTCCCCTCCACCACACCAACCTTCCCTCCACCACACACCAACCTTCCCTCCACCCACACCAACCTCTCCACCACACCAACCTTCCCCTCCACCACACCAACCTTCCCTCCACCACACCTACCTCCCCTCCACCACACCAACCTTCCTCCACCACACCTACCTTCCCTCCACCACACCAACCTTCCCTCCACCACACCTACCTCCTCCACCACACCAACCTTCCTCCACCACCAACCTTCCTCCACCACACCAACCTTCCCTCCACCACACCACCTTCCTCTCCACACCAACCTTCCCCTCCACCACACCAACCTCCCCTCCACCACACCAACCTTCCTTCCACCACACCAACCTCCTCCACCACACCAACCTCCACCACACCAACCTCCCCTCCACCTCACCAACCTTCCCTCTCCACCACACCTACCTCCACCACACCAACCTTCCCCTCCACCACACTAACCTTCTCCACCACACCCACCTTCCTTATATGGCGAAACATGTATATTTCTTGAGACTTAATCTTTTGATATTATACACTTAAAAAGGATTGAATATCAAATATATAAGGGCACCAACTCCAGTACTAACACCTCACTCACACACACACACACACACACACACACACACATCAGCTTTAGGTGGCTTGTGTTTCAGTGAAGATGCACATCTTTAAGAGAGGATTCACCCCACACCACCCAACTTTTAAAACTGAATCTGAGTCCAATAGTGTGGCCAAAGTTTATTTATGGGATTTTAAAGCCCCCACCCCACTCCCACACCAAAAAAAGAAAGAATAATCGTGTTAATTTGATTAAGTCCGATTTTGAGGTTTTATTCAGAATCTAAGTCCAGTTTTAAGGGTTCAGATTACAAGTCCAGCTTTAAGGTCTATTACAAGTCCAGCTTTAAGGGTTCAGATTACAAGTCCAGCTTAGGGGTTCAGAAAAGTCCAGCTTTAAGGGTTCAGATTACAAGTCCATAGGTTCAGATTACAAGTCCAGCTTTATGTCTGGATTACAAGTCCAGCTTTAAGGGTTCAGATTACAAGTCCAGCTTTAAGGGGTTCAGATTACAAGTCCAGCTTCAGGGTTCAGATTACAAGTCCAGCTTTAAGGGGTTCAGAATCTACACTTTAAAAATATCCCAAATTAAGTACATAAATTTCTACACATGTAAATCACACACACACAAGTTATTGAAGTAGTTGGTTGGCGTTGGTGGCTTCTTCACATACATACATACATACATACATACATACATACATACATACATACATACATACACACACCGCCAGTTGGTTCACTCCAGTAGGCTCTGATCCGCTGTTCGCCGCAGTACGGAGGATTTCACTATACGGGGAGACATGTATTACAACCAGAACCACTACACGATGCTATACCCTACCACAACTACTACCACAACCACTATTATCAACACTACTGCACTCACAAATACCAGCTAGACTACCACTAATACCATAACCTCCACATATAGCCTACCTCAATAGTACCACAACTACCACCATCACCAACACTACCACCATTACTACCACCATTTGCCACACTTCGAATGTCAATTTATTACCATTATACTGTTGAGAGAGAGAGAGTGTGTGTATAATCCAGAACAGATTACAATGATGCCTATAATTAACACAAATACCATTAATTCAACTCAGGGTCTATAATGATGACGATGATCTCAGTGAATAGTATAGGAACACACACACACACACACACACACACACACACACACACACACACACACACACACACACACACACACACACACACACACACACACACACCAGTAATTAAATGTTAGATCAAGAAAACAAAACTTAAGCTCAAGAGAAAAATATTTTTGTCAGACATATAATTAATTATATGAGATTAGACCTCATCAACATTAACCTTTCCCTGACCTGACCTGACTTGACCCAATACTTAATAAAACTCTACGCTTACTATTATTACTACTAATATTAATGATAACTAAAATTAATGGCAATAAAACAATAAATAATAATAATAATAATAATAATAATAATAATAATAATAATAATAATAATAATAATAGTGCAATCAAGTAAGGTGCCAACTCACGCCCTGGTAGAGAGGCTACAGCGAGAGTCTACGTTATTATACAACTGATCGCAGAGCCTCACACGACTCTACCAGCCAGCCACAGGAGCCCACAGTGACTCTACCAGCTAACTAGGAGCCTCACAACGACTCTACCAGCTAGCCAGAGCCCACAGCGACTCTACCAGCTAGCCAGGAGCCTCACAACGACTCTACCAGCTAGCAGAGCCTCACAGTGAGTCTACCAGCTAGCCAGGGAGCTTAGCGTCAGTCCAGCCTCATTACCACGTCTCATTAACACGGTAACATTTCACGTCGTTTTGTCCGCAATTGCGCTGGAAATCCAACTGCAATACCATTATTTCTTTCCTTCTTAGTAATACAATCAGCAGCCGCCAAGTTCTCTACGCTGGTGTTGTGTTAACTGGTGTGCTGTGTGTTAACTGGAGTTGTGTTAACTGGTGTGCTAGTGTTAATCAGTGTTGTGTTAACTGGTGTGCTGTGTGTTAACTGGTGGTGTTAAGTTAACTGTGTGTTGTGTTAACTGGTGTCATTAACTGGTGCTGTGTTAACCGTGTTGTGTTAACTGGTGCTGTGTGTTAACTGGTGTGTTGTGTTAACTGGTGTGTTGTGTTAATCTGGTGTGTTGTGTTAACTGGTGTGCTGTGTGTTAACTGTGTACGTTAATCTGGGTGCTGTGTGTTAACTGAGTGTTGTGTTAACTGGTGCTGTGTGTTAACTGGTGTGTTGTGTTAACTGGTGCGCTGTGTGTTAACTGGTGTTATGTTAACTGTGCTGTGTGTTAATTTGAAGTAAGTAACTGGTGTTGTGTTAACTGGTGTTGTGTTAACTGGTGCTGTGTGTTAACTGGTGTTGTGTGTTAACTGTTGTGTGTTAACTGGTGCTGTGTGTTAACTGGTGTTGTGTTAACTGGTGTGTGTGTTAACTGGTGTGTTATGTTAACTGGTGTGCTGTGTGTTAACTGGTGCAATGTGTTAACTGGAGTTGTGTGTTAACTGTGCTGTGTGTTGTGTTAATTCGGTGTGTTGCGTGTTAACTGGTGTGTTGTGTTAACTGGTGTGCTGTGTTAACTGGTGCTGTGTTAACTGGTGTGTTGTGTGAACTGGTGTGTGTGTTAATCTGGTGTGTTGTGTTAACTGGTGCTGTGTGTTAACTGGTGCTGTGTTAACTGGTGTGTTGTGTTAACTGGTGTGTTGTGTTAACTGGTGCTGTGTGTTAACTGGTGTGTTGTGTTAACTGGTGTGCTGTGTTAACGGTGGTGTTGTGTTAACTAGTGTGTTGTGTTAACTGGTGTGCTGTGTGTTAACTGTGTGCTGTGTGTTAACTGGTGCTATGTGTTAACTGGTGTTGTGTTAACTGGTGTGTTGTGTTAACTGGTGTGCTGTGTGTTAACTGGTGGTGGGTGTTAACTAAGGACAGTAGGTTATGGAGAGGTGTTTTTCTCCAAAGATGCGGAAACTAAACCATTCAGATTCGATTTTGTGTCTGCAATGATTTTTTTTTTCCTATTCGTCTATTATTATTTTTTGGTGGCCAACAAATCGTGAATTTTCCATCAGACTAAAATTCGCTTATCAATATATATATATTTTTTTTTGGGGGGGGGTCAATGTTTCTTAAGTATGTTTAATGATATATATATATATATACGTACATTATTAAACAAATTAGGGTTGAAATAAGGTATCTAGACAATTCCTCCAACTCTTCCCCCATTCTCTTGTGGTTCAGCGTGAGTCAGTGAGTGAGTGTGCCAGCGTGAGTGGGTGAGTGAGTGGGTGAGTGAGTGAGTGAGTGCGCCAGACAGCCAACCAGATACGTTCTTCCACAAACCGCAAATTAAGAATAAAATTTTATATACCACACATGTATGAACCTCAAGAGAACGCAGCCTCTAAATTCTCAAAAAGAATTAGTAATAACAAGTTAGGAGTCGGTGAGACAGGAGTGAAAGATAAGGGAAGAGAGATATTATACTGGAGTTGTGGGGTTTTTTTTTTCAGGAGAGACTGAGGCAGGTCATTATTAAGAGCGTCCAGAATTATGGGAATTGCGCGGGAATTTTTTATATATTTTTATTTTTTGGCGGGAGACACTAGGGTCATGCAGGCAGTGTGGCTGGTGGCGTGACAGGAGGGTGAAGGAGTGATGTACAATTCGGGCTAGTAGTGGGTCGTGGTGCCCTGGCCGTATGAACACCACTAGCTCCGTCCTGGCCGTGTCTGGTTGGGTCAGTAGGGGACGTACCGTAATCCCCAACCAGAGGCCCAGTAGGAAGACACAGGGGGGCGTTTCTTGGGGGGGCTGATGGTAAAAGTAGGTGGAGAGTGTACCCCGATGTCCTCCCCCACTTTTTTGGGGAAAGAAATAATTACAAAATCTATGTAATTAGACCGAGAGTATCTGTATGTTTGTGTGTGTATGGAGACGTCTATGTGTGTATGGAAGTGTCTCTTTGTAAATACACACCTTTGTTTGTGTGTGTGTGCGTGTGTGTGTGTGTAGAGACAGGGATGACACAGTGAGACGTGGATAATGAAGACGTGGAGAAGGAAGAAGCGGGATAAAGGAAGAAGTGTAAGAGAAGATGTGCTGAGAGGTACAGCTGGAAGGTGTGGTGGAGTGTGCAGGGATGTGGAGGAATGAAGACACGGGAGGAGGTGTTTGGGTGTGGAGGAGGGCGTGTGGGCCTTAAGGGAGGCGTGGGAGCATGGAGGGAGGCGCGGGGCTTAAGAGGAAGGAGGCGAGGAGGGAGGCACGCGTGGGGCTGGTGAATAATCAGGTGATTATAGTATGAGAAATTGTTGTGATGACACCCCCTTCACTACCTCCTTCCACCCACCCTGGCGGACCCTCCCTCCACCCACTCTGGCCGATCCTCCCTCCACCCACCCTCACCGACCCTCCTTCCCTCCACCCACCCTGGCCGACTCTCCTTCCCTCCACCCACCCTGGCCGACCCTCCTTCCCTCTACCCACCCTGGCCGACCCTCCCTCCCTCCACCCTGGCTGACCCTTCCTTCCAACCCCGCCCACCACCATGGTGGAAAATCCCCTTCTGTCCTCTTCCCCTCCATCCTTCTATCTCCCTCTCTCTCTCCCTTGGGACTCTCATACCCTGTCTCTCTCCCTTATATCTCCTGAGTACTTCCCTCCGTCCTAGTCTTTCTCCCTCACCCCTGTCTCCCTCATCTTAACCTCTCTATTTGCATACGTGTTGACAGGTGTTGGAGGGGGGGGGGCTTATGGCTGGCAGGTACGAAATCATGTTACGACAACTACCCACCTTAACAACCCATGTCACACACGACGAATTACTGTACACACACACACGCACACACGCACACACACACACACACACACACACACACACACACACACACGCACGCACGCACGCACACACACACACTCTCTTCCCCTACCAAAACAAACCCTTTTCATAACATTACATAACACTATCAACCTCATTCTTTTTTTCTCGTTCTTAATTAATAAAAATCGTATTATAATTATTCCTCTTAATAGGATAACAAACGTAGCTAATTACTGAGTTAAGGTTATGTCGTTATCTATGTACCTACTATTACTACTACTACTACTACTACTATCAATAGCAATTAGTAAACAACAGGTGACCGTAAGTACCACCTGCACACGTCGTTACTCACACAACACGTAACTTAAACCAGAGCTCCTCAAGTGCTGACCATTCCTAACACAACTCGACACCTCAAGCTCTCCACTCAAGTCACACGTCTTAGATGTGTGTGACCTGTGACCTATGACCTATGACCTTTTACTTGATGCTGGTGGAGGTGAGGACATTCCCATACATTACTTACGTCCAATCTAGTTAAGGGTGAAGTTGGCTTGACGAGAGAAAACATATACAAGGTGTCTCAAAAAAATGTATCCACACTTCTTAACAAATTTTCCTGATAATGGTGTACATTTTTCTGAGACACACTGTAGTTGAGTCTCGGTGTGATTGTTGTTATTTTTGTGTACTGTTGAAGTGAGCCAATTGCTGGTACCATTTTACTCAGCCTAATTCACGCTTTACTTGACGAAAGTGATGGATGTTTTATCGCAGGAGGAATGTTTTAGTTTTTATATGCAACTGTTAAGGCAGCCAGTGAATAGTTCTTAGTCACTGCAGACCCCGTGTTGTAGTGTTGACCTCTGGCGCCCTCAACCATTACGACCATAAATTTATAAAACAATATTATGGCCACACGCGACCTAGCGTCCTCTTTCCCTGCCGGTCAAGATGACGAGGAAGGGAGGGGGAGGGGGAAGAAGAGGATGAAGAACAGGAGGGAGAGAGGAAGAGGGAGGAGGGGAAGGAGGAAGAAGATAGGGAGGAAGGTGAGAAGGAGGTATCTCTCATTGTCTCAGTTTGCGCTGGATAATGTGGTACAAGCCATGTGTTTGTTGGGGCGACCGCCAGATGGTGGTGGTGTTGATGGGCGGCATAGCAGAGGGTGGTGGGCGGCCTGGCGGAGGATGCTGGAAGTGGTGGGCGTCCTGGTGGAGGGTGGTGGTGTTGATGGGCGGCATAGCAGAGGGAGGTGGGCGGCCTGGTGGAGGATGCTGGAAGTGGTGGGCGTCCTGGTGGAAGGTGGTGGGTGGTGGTGGTGATGATGGGCGGCATAAGAGAGGGTGGTAGGCGGCCTGGCGGAGGATGCTGGAAGTGGTGGGGCGGCCTGGCGGGGGGTGCGGGTGGTGGTGATGGGCGCCATAGCAGAGGGTGGTGGGGCGGCTCTGGCGGAGGATGCTGGAAGTGGTGGGCGGCCTGCGGAGGTGGTGGTGGTTGGGCGGCCTGGCGGGGGTGGTGGATGGTGGTGATGGGCGCCATAGCAGAGGGTGGTGGGCGGCCTGGCGGAGGATGCTGGAAGCGGTGGCGTCTGGTGGAGGGTGGTGGTGGTGGTTGGCGGCTCTGGCGGGGGGTGGTGGTGGTGGTGATGGGCGGCATAGCAGAGGGTGGTGGGCGGCCTGGCGGGGTTCTCACCATCTACTAATGCCCTCGTTTACTACCCCCCGCCCCTGTAATAATTCTTCACCAAGATTCTCAAAGATTTCCACCATTAATATTTCCTCTAGGTAAGTTGGGACAGGTAAACGTATCCATTAATGTATCATCTCCAGTAACACATCCCCGTACATCATTTACCTGTATCATGATTTATAATAATAATAAATAACAACAATAACCAATGATCTCTACCTTGACACACACACACACACACACACACACACACACACACACACACACACACACACACACACACACACACACACACACACACACACACACACACACACACACACAATAATAATAATAACACACAATAACAGGTAAATCTACACGCTGATGAGCCTCTCTCTTACAGGTGAAATTGAAGGCATGTTGTGAGGGATTGATTATGAGCCCTCCGCGAGAGTGATGCTTGGGGTAGGTAGGGGGGAGGTAGGGAGGGGGGGGCGGTGTTGGAGGTCTTGCCAAGGAAACATTAGAGGTGTGTTTGAAAGTGACGTCACGTGAGCTCCTTGTGTAATATTGATGTCACTTTGATCGTAATCTTCAAACTGGTGATTTAAGTGTAATTTTTCAAAGGTATTTTACGTTCAAAGGATTCTTACGTTTACAATGGATTCCCCCACCCCCTCCGTTAGACTGGGGATGGGTAGAGTCTCAGTGCAATATGAATGACATTTTACAAGCCATTATTTCCCCGGAATGTTCTCTTCCTTCATGCTGCAATAATTCCTAAGTTTGTGTTTTCAATGATTTCTGCAATTTTATTTTTCCCCCTCGACTAGTGAGTTAACGTCAAGTCAAGGTGTATATTTTGACGCCATTTTGAATATTTACGCTGAAGTTTAATTTTATTTAAGTCATTTGAATAAAATAACTTTATTTAGACGGAAAAAAATATACGCTCTTAAGGTAGGTAAATGTTCCCTTTAAATACTAGTGTAACAAAGTACCTAACTTGCTTCATCTCGGCCACAACAACCAATATGGCGCAGGAGTAGCCTAGAGACTCTACCCAGCAGCAGTCACGAACAAAATGAATGTAAGAATATTCGTGAGTCCAGACCCAGATATTAGTCTCCCGAGACCTGTGAACCACACCCACCCACCCAGACCCACTCCACACACCCAGACCCACCAACCCACACTCCAGACTCCACTCCACCCACCCACATCTCCAGACCCACCCACACCAAGTTATTCACCAACCCACACCCAGACTCCACCTTACTCCACACCCACCCAGATCTACCCAACCCACACTCCAGACCCACTCCACACACACACTCCAGACCCACCCACCCAGCTGTTAATCACCAGAGACACTTATGTTAGTTCTGGAAATAAAGGAGCCTAGATCTTAGAGAGGTGGGGTGAGGAGGAGGTGGGGTGAAGAGGTGGGGTGAGGGAGATGGGGGTGAAGAGGTGGGGTGAGGGGAGGAGATGGGGGGTGAAGAGGGGGTGGAGGGAGGAGAAGAGGTAGGGGTGAGGGAGGAGATGGGGTGAAGAGGTGGGGTGAGGGAGATGGGGTGAAGGAGAGGTAAGAGGGAGGAGAAGGTGTAGGGGTGAGGAGGAGACAGAAGAGGTGGGGTGGGAGGGAGGAGATGGGGTGAAGAGGTGGGGTGAGGAGGAGGATGGGGGTGAAGAGGTGGGGTGAGGGAGATGGGGTGAAGGAGGGGTGAGGAGAGAAGAGGTAGAGGTGAGGGGAGGAGATGGGTGAAGAGGTGGGGTGAGGGAGGAGATGGGGGTGAGGGGAGGAGATAGGGCAGAGGTGGGGTGAGGAGAGTAGGCATAGGGGTTAAGAGCAATTATTACACACATGGAGAGAGAGAGAGAGAGAGAGATTCCAGACAGACAGACAGACAGACAGACAGGCACACACACAGACTCCATAGCTATCATAACTCCACAAAAATACAACACGACCTCCATTTCATCTTTGTCGTGAGCAGGACCACCCACCCCCCCCTCCCCCCCCAGGCCATTTTTGAGAACAACTCCGTGATCCGTATATTTTCATCATCATCACACATCAAAGTCATGACTCAGGGCTTCAAAATGCTTCGACTCAACTCACCGGAACGTAAACACGGAAGATGAGGGAGGTGTGGAAGGAGGGGAGAAGGAGAGAGAGAGAGGAAGGCAGAGAGAATGAATGAATGGATGAGAGGATGAATGGAAGGAAGGAAAGACGTAACAGATGAAAAAAATCAACCCTCAGCCCCCCCCCTCTCAGAACACTATGGCAGTACACTGATACTTGACTGACTGACTGACTGACTGACTGACACGGGGGCCGATTATAACAGCCTTATTGCCTCCTAATTATCGACGACACACAATGACAGGACCGATTTTACGGACCGATATTTCGGACCGATAATTATAGTGCCCTCTCCTCTCTTACTGATCGACTACACAGGTTAAAGAAAGAAATTAATAAACAAAAATAAACAAATAAATATAACAAAACAATAAAAACAAACACAAAACAAGTCGACAAATAAACGTCTTTAAAAATCAAAATCCGGAAGAAAAAAAAAAAAGGGTAATTTATGGTGTCAAAAGAAGACGAAATACGCCTCTTGAAGCAGACGGGGGGGTAAACAGTGTTGCCATGTAATATTCATAACCAATTTCCACGGTGGGGGAAGGTTCAACAGGCGCCTCACAACACCACTACACCCTTTCTGGCAATACTGTACTGTAACCCCCCCCCCCTCCCCCTCCAGGCTACTGTGACTCATACACCTTCACCCTACACACACCTGATGCCCCACACCTGATCCTACACACACCTGAGGTCAAACAGAAGCTCCAGACGTGAAGGAAAGAAGTAAAGGTGTCTAAAACGGTATCAAGTGTTGGCTAGGGGGAGTGGAAAGACATGTCAACCAACAACCTCAAAAAAGCTAAACCACAACTTCAAAAATCATTTCCTTATTAAACATTAAACAAAACTGAACTGACTGTAGGTAGTGTTCATTAAGGGATCTAGATGAACACAGGAATGGATTGGAAAAGCAGAATGAAGTGTGTTTTAGTTGCGTGATCGTACAAGACACAGGTAAACGGGATATTAGCATTGTTGATCTGTGGAGAATTCGCGTCACGAGAGATGGTTAAGGGACGAGTGTTGTGTCTCAGTCAGTCAAAGACGATGATGATGATGATGACAGAGGAGATGGAAGTAGTGGAAAGAATGAATCACAGGACAGAGACTGAAATATGTCAGACATACAGACGATCAAGGTATGCTGGTAAACTTAGCTAACAGGGGGGGGGAACTACTGTATATGGTTACACACACACACACACACACACACACTTAAGAAAGAGAATGGGAAGTAGTGCAACTGGAGGATAAATGTAAATAAAACAAAAACATGATGATGGGTAACTGCAGTAAAGGAGGAGGAGGAGGAGGAGGAGACGTTGAATGATTATCACAGTTGACATCACAGAGAATGGAAGACGCAGGAATGAAGTCAAAACAAGATCCGAGATGTCAAGAGAAAGGATCAAAGGACAAAAAGAAATTATAGTAAGAAATATGAAAAAAAAAGATGGCGAAAACTTTGACTCCATGGAATGAAATCTGGACACTGAAGGAAGGAAGGAAGGAAGGAAGGAAGGAAGGAAGGAAGGAAAGAAGGTTTTAAAAGTTGTGGGGTTGAAGGAGGATGGAGTTTCTATGACAAGTTACGTGGACAGATAGACCAAGGAAAATGTCTGTGCTGGGAATGGTTACACGTCACAACAATAAAGTTTACAGGTCACGTAACGAGAAGAGACGGGGTGTGGTGACCTGTGACAAGAGGGAAGAGTTCTACGAGAGGAGTAACATTTGACGGGGAGAACGACGAGTCTAAGTGTTGTATAGAAGAGGAAGAGAGCGTGTGGTGGTGATGACTCCCTAGGACAAACTGACACCAACACAACGATGATCCACCAATACAGTTTGATTGTGTACACTAAGCAAAGCCACAACAACAATAACAACAGTAACACTAATAATACTACTACTACTACTACTAATAATAATAATAATAATAATAATAATACTAACAACAACAACAAATAATAAAATACTATACCACGGGGCCTATATACCAGAATTACTTAATGTGTGTGGCTACAATAATCTCTCTCTCTTTTCAATGTGGCCAAGATCAACACAAACTGTGGCTACATTAAAAGTAAGATACTTATTTTCGTACAACAGAGCACCGCTACAGGCAGCTGGCGAGCGAACGTTAAATCTGGCTTAACTTCCACCACCACGTCACTGTGATTTAGAGTGGAACGCCAGGCGAGGTTGACTGCCTGTGGTGGCGTTGTGTCATGAACTAAACAACACGACCGCGGGGAATCTCTTATCACGGCGTCTGATCACCATATCAACAAACAGGCCGCTATTTTGAATCTTTTGATGTGACGTCACAATTACCCAGCAGATGAATGATAATTCCCCTTAACCGAGACTCAAGATCATACGATTCTCTGAAGGTTTAGGTCGTCCAGCACGTTACCTTACGGGTCCTGACAGCTGTTGTGGATATCAATGACTTTACAAGCTTCAATTGGCAGCCCTGTTTAAGAATTACGTTGGGTTGGTACCTCCGAGATGTATTTCCTCAATTACATACCTGAAAACGATAAAATAAATAACAATAAGATAAAGAAAAAATAATAATAAGATAGAGAGAAAATATAACAGAAACGGAGAAATAATAATTTATCATAGACCATAAACACAACTACATCAGGACATGAGGGGGGAAATAATTTATGAACTATTAATTCAAATTATCAACGATGTTTAGGGTAATTATTCCCCGTTTGACGAGTTGGGGGTAGGGGAGGGAAAGGGGAATGATGAAGGTTGGGAGGGGGGGGATGACGGGGAAGGGGAGGATAATGGAGATGGGTTTCAATATCAAGGCATCTATCCCATCATCTATCCTAGGACCTATCAATGGCACTACCTCTACCACCTGTCCTCACCTCTACCCTTCAACAAACCCATAATCAGGTAAGCCCCCAACCCACCTCCTCACCCCACCTCTCCTCTCCCCTCCCCTCACCCCATGATTCATATTTAACTGCACCATCCCACCTGCCTCTTATAACAGGTAAAAACCTTTGTTAATTGAAAGAGAAGAGAAGAGAGACTTAACAGAGAGAGATAAAAACTACCAAATACCAAGACAGCTCAAGGAGAATAGATTAATGAGAATAGACTAACAAAACAGACTCTTAGAGGATAGACAGCTGACACCACTATCCATTTTCTCATCCGACACCACCTGATTCTACCCACCTGGATTAGATCAGAGGGATAGAAGGCAGGTTAGACCACCACCACCACCTCCCTCTCTTCCTTCTTATATCCACCGAGAGGACACCACTAGCCCAGGCTGCTTCAGTTTGCCACGGATAGGATAGACAAAGACAGGGATAAGACACGATAGACGCTACAATAGATGACCTAAATAGACCCCGATAGACAGAATAGACCCCCACAAGACACCCTAAATAGACCCCGATAGACAGAATAGACCACCACAAGACACCCTAAATAGACCCCGATAGACAGAATAGACCACCACAAGACACCCTAAATAGACCCCGATAGACAGAATAGACCCCCACAAGACACCCTAAATAGACCCCCACAGACACCCTAAATAGACCCCCACAAGACACCCTAAATAGACCCCGATAGACAGAATAGACCCCACAAGACACCCTAAATAGACCCCTGATAGACAGAATAGACCCCACAAGACACCCTAAATAGACCCCACAAGACACCCTAAATAGACCCCACAAGACACCCTAAATAGACCCCCACAAGACACCCTAAATAGACCACAAGACACCTAAATAGACCCCGATAGACAAGACACCCACAAAATAGACCCCGATAGACAGAATAGACCCCCACAAGACACCCTAAATAGACCCTGATAGACAGAATAGACCCCACAAGACACCCTAAATAGACCCTGATAGACAGAATAGACCCCGACAAGACACCGTAAATAGACCCGATAGACAGAATAGACCCCACAAGACACCCTAAATAGACCCCTAAGATAGACCCTGATAGACAGAATAGACCCCAAGACACCCTAAATAGACCCTGATAGACAGAATAGACCCCACAAGACACCTAAATAGACCCCCGATAGACAGAATAGACCCCACAAGACACCCTAAATAGACCCTGATAGACAGAATAGACGCCACAAGACACCCTCCCAGAATAGACCCACAAGACATAGACCCCGATAGACAGAATAGACCCCACCCCTGATAGACAGAATAGACCCCACAAGACACCTAAATAGACCCCAAGACACCCTAAATAGACCCCACAAGACACTCCTAAATAGACTCCCCCCCACAAGACACCCTAAATAGACCCCGATAGACAGAATAGACCCCACAAGACACCCTAAATAGACCCCTTCAGAATAGACCCCATAGACACCCTAAATTCAGACAGGATCTAGTAGCCACTATGTATATAATAATTCATCTCCTTGTCAATTTTCAGGTAGAAGGGACCAAGGGGGGCAGGGGGGCTAGGCTATGCTATGAGGGCGGAGGGAAGGGAGGGGCTCTATAGAGGACTAAGGGGGGGCGGGGGGGGCTAGGCTTTATGCTATGAGGGAGGAGGGGCTCTATAAGGCTCTCTGATGAGGTATAAATTCATAGTATTTCCATCAGCCTGAGCTCTGGGAAATGAGGGGGTTCATCCTTCCCCCCCTCCCCTCCTCCTCACCCCCTCCCCTCTTCCTCACCCCCTCCTCCTCCTGTTTTCATTCTCCTTTGATGAATTACCGATCTGGTGTCTTTGAGAATGAGGAGAAAATAAGAGGGAAAGAGAGAAAGAAGAGGAGAGGGAGGAATATAGAAGGTGAGGAGGAGAGGAAGGACAGGAGGAAGAGGGGGAGGAGGAAGAGGGGGAAGAGGGGGAGGACACCGAAATGAACGACACACACAATAAAAAATCACCTCAAATTCATTCCCCTGTAAGACACTTTCCCCCCAAAGTAATAAAAAGGAGGGGGGGAAGTGGTGGGGGGGGGTAGGGAGGTGAGAAGGGGGTGACAGTGCCCAAGGAGGTGCCACAATGAGCCTATAACACCCCCCTACACCTTTGATGGCAGCCCCCTACCCCTAATACGAATCATCAGCTTGGCTCCCGTTTCCTAGGTGACAGGAGCCAATATGTCTGTTTATTCCTGTCTACCTGTATTCTTTTTGTTATTAAAAATTTCTGTCTACCTGTCTTTTTGGCTTCGTATTACTGTACCTTTTATTCTTGTGATCTGTCTTTATTTATTTTTGTCTGTCTGTCTGTCTTTTTTTTTGGTATTTATTCCTGTCTACTTATCTTTTTTGTTACTTATTTCTGTCTATATCTCTTTTTGCTTATGTCTATCTGTTTAAGTCTTTGGTACTCCTTTCCTTCTGTCTGTTTTGATATCCATGTTTATCTGTTTTTGCTATTTATTCGTCTATTTGTCCTTTTTTGGCTATATATCTTAATTCTCTTATACACTGTAGCATATCTAATACATTCAGTTATAAAAATATCAAACTACGTCGCTATAATGAGACACACACACACACACACACACACACACACACACACACACACACACACACACACACACCTCCCCATAATATCGTCTATGTATACAGTTACCTGATTATTATGAATACCAACTGCGTTCGTTTGTATTTACGTTCGTATTAGAGAATGCGACTGGACGTGGAGGTGTTCGTGGAGTCTAAGAGCAACATATCCGGATTGATAGAGAAGAGGACAACATAAGAGAGAGAGAGAGAGAGAGAGAGAGAGAATGTTCGGCCAAGACTAGGAATGTCGACTGCTAGCCACCAACTCGACTGCCGTAGCTGCTGTTAGTCGTCTCCCACCTCTATTGTATGCAAATGTCGACTCTGTTTTGTATCTGGTTACGAGATCTCTTACAGGGTGGGGCAAAAAAAAAACATTATTATTTCCGATAAGGGGATGAAATATAAAGAGGAGACCGTGAATAACAGAATAAGTGAAGAAAATAATTAAATAAATAACCTGTAATGACCAACAATAACATCAATAACCAAAATCATAAACAACAACATTAATAATAAGAGGAAGAAAAAATAAAAAAATAAATGTGTGTGTGTGTGTGTAGGTTGCAGAGGGAGACTTGTACACCCCTACCTGAGTCTCACCTTCATAAATATTTGATTGTTGACGTTGGTTATGTGTTGTCCACCTCCACCACCACTCTCCACCACTCTCCATCACCACCACCACCACCACCACCCACCACCCTCCATCACCTCTCACCACCACCTCCATCACCACCACCACCACCAATTCCCAACACCACCCCCCATCACCACCACCATCTCCATCACCACCACCAATTACCACCACCACCCTCCATCACCACCACCACCACCCTCCATCACCACCACCACCACCACCCTCCTCCAACACCACCTTACTTCAACACCATAATAAATAAACAACTGAAGAATAAAACCATCAATAAAAATAGTATCCAATTAAAAAAAAAATAATAATAAAAAAATATAAAAAATAAAAATAATTTAAAATTTACAAAGAATAAACTAACGATAAAAAATAAAAATAAATAAATAAATAAATAAACAAATAAATAAATAAATACAAAAAATTTAATAAATAAAAAATAAAATTAAAATCATAAGCAAATTCAGTAATAAAGATGAATGGTCTTCCCTCACACCGTCGGCAACTTAATTAAATAATATGAAAAAAAAGTTTACCAAATTAATTTTATTTTAATTTTCCTAAACTAACATTAATTTCCTCGATATTTTTTTTTATTATTATTTATAATCGTCAGTGAAGCTTAGATATGCAAATGAGGTGGATTAGATATGCAAATGAGGTGGATTAGATATGCAAATGAGGTGGATTAGATATGCAAATGAGGTGGATTAGATATGCAAATGAGGTGGATTAGATATGCAAATGAGGTGGAAAAGATATGCAAACGAGGTGGATTAGATATGCAAATTAAAATCTTAATTGATTAAACTTTATGAAAACAATTAAATAAAAATTTGAAATAAAATACGAATCAAAATAAATAAAATATTCATAATAATTAAATAAAAAATAAATAGATAAGGAAAACCAAAAAATATAATAAAATACATATTATAATAAGGACATACCAAGAAACAAAGAAACGGTGTATAACAAAAAAAAAAAAATTAAATACAACGACCATCAAATAATGAGTAAAAATAATGATAAACAAATATAATAATAATAATAATAATACACCATTAATTAACGCTCATCTTGTACACTGTATAATGACTGAATATAATGACACTTAATTACTGTACTTTTATTATTTCTCAACTAAATGTACCTTCGTGTTTATGTATGTATATATGTATACTGTATATGTATATCACACACTGTTATAACTTTTGTCGTTTGTGTTATTATCGTTATTATAATTATTGTTGTTATTCTTGGTTGTAATGTAGGAGGTGCACTGTACTAAAAAAAAAAAGAGAAGCTGCTGTACTGTAATCCCCTGTAATCTCTCTCCTAACTGCACTGTAAATCCTTGTAAACCCTATCTGTTAACTGCTCTGTAAATCCTTTCGGCTCTAGTCTGGTGGATTGTGATATAAGTTGGTTATACTGGTGCTCTGTAATCAAAAGTTGGCTATACTGGTGCTCTGTAATCAAAAGTTGGCTATACTGGTGCTCTGTAATCAAAAGTTGGTTATACTGGTGCTCTGTAATCAAAAGTTGGCTATACTGCTGCTCTGTAATCAAAAGATGGCTATACTGGTGCTCTGTAATCAAAAGTTGGCTATACTGGTGCTCTGTAATCAAAAGTTGGCTATACTGGTGCTCTGTAATCAAAAGTTGGCTATACTGGTGCTCTGTAATCAAAAGTTGGCTATACTGGTGCTCTGTAATCAAAAATTGGCTATACCGCTGCTCTGTAATCAAAAGTTGGCTATACTGGTGCTCTGTAATCAAAAGTTGGCTATACTGGTGCTCTGTACGTGTCCTTCCCACACGCAGAAAGGTTAGCTTGAGTCCAGGTGATCAGGCAGTGATTTGTAGAGGTGTGTGAACGGCTGAGTGGTGAGAGGGAGTGGATGGAGAGGGAGGGAGGTAGAGAGAGAGGGAGGAAGGGGGGGAAGGAGGTAGAGAGAGAGAGGGAGGAAGGGGGGGGGATTATGGAGGTTATAGAGGAAATAGGGAGAGGGGGAATGAGAAGGAAGGGGGTAATTAGGAGAACAAGTGAAAGGAGAGAGACAGAAATAAATGGATCAAGAGGGAGGGAGAATAACGTGTAGATGAATAACAACAGAAGAGAATAGAAGTGGGAAATGGACAATGTGAAGAAGAAAATAATGAAGAAAAACAAAAAGAAGAAAAGAAGAAGAAGGGAAGTGAAAGGAAAGGGAAAATAAGAAGACATGGAAACGAAAAGAGAAAAAGAAAACGTAACAATTCACACTCATACCGTCGCTACTTTCTTTCCATTTCCTTCAAGATCTAAGAATTCACTAAGGCGTCCGTCCACCCACCTCCCCCCTCCCCTCCCCCCTCTCCCCTCCCCTCCCCCCCTTGGCGATCCCTAAACGGCATCTCGATCATCTACCTTCACCGTACACCGCCTCCTCTTCCCTGATTGAATACCGTCTGAGAGAGAGAGAGAGAGAGAGACGGAATTTTGAGACACTGATACTGGTTCAAGGTTGTTCAAGGTTGAGAAGGAGATGTAAATACGGAAACGAGGAGACTAGGGAAGATTATGAGAGGAAGGGGGGAAAGGGGGGGGGAGGGGGGAAGGGAAGGGGAAGATGAAGAAGAAGGGGAAAATGAGGAAGGGGAGGAAGGATAAAGAGGAGGAAGGATAAAGGGGAGGAAAGGGAAAGAGGAAGAAGAGGAAGAGAAAGAGTGGGGAAAACGGAAAGGGAAGAGGAGAAAGGGGAAGAGGAGGGGGGAAAAGAGAAGGAAGATAAAACAAAGAGGAAGAGGAGTAACAGTAGTAGATCGAGTTCACCAGGTGATCTGCCACACCTGAGATAAGGTGATAACTCCAGCTCACCTGACCGACGCGGCCCAGGTATAACAGCTGACGTCCCCCCCCCCTTCACCTGGCCAACTCTGGGACCCCCAATACTGTATGTTGTTCCTTTCTTCTCCCCTCCCTCCCCTACCCCATTATCTTGTCCCCATACCCCATATTGGACCTGTCCCTTCACCCCATCACCCATTAAGACCCTCAACACTCACCCCATCACCCATTAAAGCCCTCTCCACTCACCCCCTACCCTCCATCCCACCCACCACTCATCCTACCCACGACTCACACCTCACCACCATCCTACCCACGACTCACACCTCACCACCATCCTGCCTCCGACTCACACCTCACCACCATCCTACCTCCGACTCACACCTCACCCCCATCCTACCCACCCCTCACTCACCCCCCCCAACAACTCCTCCAAGGGGGCGACACAAGATAAACAAGAATTAAAGCGTTTTTTGTATTTTTTTTTAGTGGGGGTGAAAAGTTGAATTCGTTTTCTCCCGGGCAGAGACAATGAGAGAGAGAGAGAGAGAGAGAGAGAGAGAGAGAGAGAGAGAGAGAGAGAATATGATAAAAAATAAATAAATAAAACAGTTTTACAAATCAATTAAATACAAAAAAAAATCTACATCAACTGAATATTTATTAAAGGGAAGAAATCAGGTCACGTCTACACCTCAGCACAGGGCTAATGAGTTCACGACCACCTGTGTGAGGTGTAGAGTAACACCTGAGGCCGGGGGCAATTCTGTACCTGCTGCCGCTTGAGACCCCCGAGTTAATACACTTCTAGACTGTTGAAGAACACGATGAATGTGATGGTGAATGTGATGAATGTGATGATGAATGTGATGGTGAATGTGATGATGAATGTGATGGTAAATGTGATGATGAATGTGATGGTGAATGTGACGATGGCTGTGATGATGAATGTGATGGTGAATGTGACGATGAATGTGATATATTTTCAAAAGAATGTGAATTAGATAACGTTCATACTAATTCACAGTTCTTGGTAAGGAAAGAATCACAGGTGGTATCCTTGAGTAGTACAGGTATCAGGAAATACCTTATTTGACCTTAACACGAGCTGGGTCATGGACAGATAGATATAATTACTACCAAAACACACAACTAATTAACCTAATGCCCTCACACCTACCTCACTAATTAGCTACCTATATGACCTTCGAAAAACATTATACTCAAACAAACTTCAACAGAGGATCAAAGATTTATTGTCTTCTAAACTTCGAGGGTCCTGTTGAAGTTAAGTGTCGACAACTGCTTTACCATCACTGCCTAAGTCGAGCGAAAGTTCACCAACTACCTGGGCCACAAAGCTGCCTTTCATGTTGCCGACAGACGGATCATACTTCACAAATTAACAAAAATGAGGGCAAGAGGGGAAAGGAGGGGGAAAGGAGGGGGAAGGGAGGGGGAAGGGAGGGGAGGGAGGGAGAGGGGAATGGAATGGAAGGGGAGGGGAGGGTGTGTGTCTCAGAGTGAATCCTGCAATACCTAACTAATGTTGAAAGTTTACCTGATACAACACTTCAGGACACAGCCGCTACCACGAGGCGACAGAGGCTAAAGGAGACTGGAGGCACACGTTACCACCCTCCTCCTGTCCCTAAGGTCCTCCCTCTCTCTCCTCCTGTGCACAAACTCTCTTCTCTTCTTCTCCTGTCCACAAACTATCTCTCTCTCTCTCTCTCTTCTCCCCCTCCTGTCCACAAACTATCTCACTCTCTCTCTCTTCTCCTCCTCCTGTCCACAGATTCTCTCACTCTTCTCCTCCTCTGTCCACAAACTCTCACTCTCTCGGGCCACCTGGCTCATTGTATCATGAACTACGTAATTACTACATTGAATCAGTAGTGCTTGAGGTCATTCTTGCGGTCTATCCTAAATTTGCTTGTCCACATTGATTAGTCCTCAAATAGAATATGACTTCTACTGTATATGAACCACCGTCCTGAGTGGCAGTGGACAGTGTTACCACCCTCATGACTCTAACCTATACTATTATCCCCTTTGTGTATGAACCTCTGTCCTGTGTGGCAGTGAGAAGTGATAACACCCTCAGTGTCAAGACCTGACTGAATTACTAACAATAGGCAAACTGTACTCCAAGCTTTGTCAATAAATTTGTTAAACTAAAAAAAAAACTAATTGCTCCTACACTAGAATCCCTCTCCCCACCTCCTGCAAAATCCTCCCCTTATACTCCTACACTAAAATCAGAAGGGGGAACTACACTAAATCCCTCATCCCTAACCTCCCTCACCCCCCCTCACACTATCGCAAAAGAAGGAGGAGGAGAAGGAGGTAGAAGAGCACCACTGCATTAGGTGGCCGCAGTGTTATATACAATGTGAGTTATGATGCAGCCTCGCCCCACCTTTGTTCGTGATGGCGAGGAGGAGCAGAGAGCTTGAGGGAGGGAAGAGTAATGTGTACTGACAGCCGACTTGAGTCTGAAGTACTCCCCACCCACCACCCACACATATGAAGGCTTCACCCACCCACCCAAGCACCCATCTACCAACACAGACCCCTTATCTAGATTCCACCTGCACACAGGCTCCACCCACCCAGGTCCCACCCATATATGCACCACCCACACCCACCCACCTCCAACGTTTATCTAAATTGCATCACTGGCAGATTATCAAGTATGCTGTACTCTGAGATTCTTAAGTATACTGTACTCTTGGGACACTCAATGCCTTGTACTCTGACAGATCCCCAATGTCATGTACTCTAGTAGATACTCCAACTATACTGTGGAATATTATCAATTTCAGTATACTGTACTCTGACAGATGTTCAATGTATTATACTATGACAGATTCCCAGTGCCCTGTATGTACTCTGACAGACGCTACATGTCCTATGCGTACTCTGACAGCTCCACAATGCCCAGTATGTACTCTGATCCCAGTATGTACTCTGACCCCAGTATGCACTTTGACCCCAGTATGTACTCTTGACAGCTCCTCAATGCCCAGTATGTACTCTGATCCCAGTATGTACTTTGACCCCAGTATGTACTCTTGACAACTCCTCAATGCCCAGTATGTACTCTGATCCCAGTATGTACTCTGACCCCAGTATGTACTCTGACAGGTTCCCCCGAGGACACCACATGTACCCGTAGCTCCTGTGAGAACCTTTATTAGATCACGTCTTCGCTGCAGCGCCCAGACATCCATCTTACACATCCCCCCTATCACCCCCAAAGCCTCACAACCCCATCACTCACCCCCATCACTCCAAGCCCCTCACCACCATCCATCACCCAAGCCTCCCATTATGACCACATACTTGATACTACTGATGTGTGTGTGTGTGTGTGTGTCATATTTATAGTAGTTATAATGAGAAGGAAAAGGTATAATGATTGATGATGATGATAATTTTGATCATACGTGTGGTGGATAATGACAATGCCTTAAAATATTAATGATTCTACTTCCTTATCAAGATTATTATTATTATTATTATTATTATTATTATTATTATTATTAATTATTATTATTATTATTATCATTTATTATTATTATCAGTTATTATTATTATTGTAAAAGTTATTATTACTTCTCTTAGTATTATCATTGGCTGTGACAGGGAAGGAGGAGGGGAGGAGGAGGACGGAGAGGACAAAGAAACAGACATCAAGACATCCTTCAGGAGACAGATTGGGAGGACAGTGGAAGAAAAGTTGTGAGAGGGACTTTGTCTTGGTGAGAAGCTGGAGGAGGAGAAATAGGAGGAAAAAAACAAGACAAGAGTGTGAAGAAGGAGAAGAAGAGGGGGGGTATAAGGAGGAGAAGAAGAGGAATAAAAAATAGATGGAGGAAGATGAGGAGAGAAAGAAGAGGGAGAAGAAGAAGGAGGAGGAGGAACAGACCAATACATCCTGACAGTAGTCTTCCACCTCCTGCAACATTGATGAGGTGCCGCTCTCTCTCTCTTCCTCACTGAGAGAGAGAGAGAGAGAGAGAGAGAGAGAGGAGAGAGAGAGAGAGAGAGAGACGTCCACACACTTTACCTTAACAATATGAAAGTTTAATGTTTTGGGGGTGGAGGAGGGGGAGGGGAGGGGGTGGGAGGGGAGGGCAATGGGGGAGGGAGGGCAATGGAGGGAGAGGGGAGGGGAGGGACACTTCTGGTCTACTCGGCGTGTCTCCAGAGGCCGCTTGATGCCCTCATGTTGACAGTTCCCTCCCTTCCCCCTCACTCTCCCTCACTCTTATAGGGAGAGAAAAGGGAGGAAATGGAGGAGGAGGGGGGTGGGGCTGGGGGGGCTGGGGGGGGCGAGAAGAAGTTGGAAGGTTCTTAATTCCTGGGAAGCTTTGAGAGAGGACAGGAGAGGTGAAACAACCAAATCTTCCTCTCACAAATAATTACACTCTCCCTCACTCCCTCTCCCTCATTCTCCAACTGTCTCTCCCTCACCCTCTCTCCATCTCATTCACTAACCCACCCTCATTCCCCCATTCTCCCATCCTTTCTCCCTCATTCTGTATCACTCTCCCTCTTTCCTACCCTCTCCCTCTCTCCACCATCACCAACAGCACTGCACCCAGACCAGACAACACCCAAGACTGGACCACCATTCACCTCGGTTTATGACCTCTTGGCTTCACCCTAATTGGAGGTGTGGAAAACCATTTAATTGGCTCACTTAAGCTACGACACATTGATCGATTCTCTAAGACTCGTAGGTGAAAAAGTTCTCTCTGGCGGGAAATATGATAACGGGTGTACGGACAAATATCTCACTCTCCTACCCTCTTCTATCCACTCCTACCCTCTTCTATCCACTCCCACCCTCTTCTGCCTTCTCCCTATCCCTCGATCTCCTACGATGTTTTCCCGTAACTTAAAGAATATAAAGTTAAAAACAAAAACACTTCATATACGACTCAAAGATGGATTCTCGGAGACTCGCTGGCAAAAACCTCAGTGACGTAAGATCGGGTTTGACTCAGTGAATATATGGTAGAAAAATAGATTCGAAAATATTCTTAATTTAAATAAATATCATAACTGGATATGTGAGAAAAAAAAACACATCGAATATTCTCTCTTAACTTACGGCGTATATTTGAAAATTTATGTTAAAAAAGAAACAGTTTATTTAGTCTGAAAAACACAGATGCAAAATGACCAATAACAGTAACAACTGACTTGACTGATCCTCTCCAGTGCCGCAGCTTTCTTGGAGGCACCTGATAAATACTATACGTTTATCTCAAGGAAACTTTTAAATAACATAAGAGCATTATCTGGATTACTAAATGTTCCATGGCATTAGTGGATACACATTGAAGTGTTACCACATTTTTATATTTTTATTTTACGTTGGGTCAAAATGTCACTGAGACTTGACTTTTTAACTCAAGACGTTCTCACTGTACCCTGTGATGGAGGACTGCAACACCTGAAGATTTGGAACCTCAGCTTATTTCACCTGAAGAATAACCACCCTATCGCGACTGGTTAGGTTAGGTTAGGTTAGGTTAGGTTTGGTTGGGGTTAATCTTCAGGTAATCTCAGGTAACATACTGTGAGAATGTGGACCCCTAGGTCATTCATTATGTCATGTAGGTGTTCAAAGTGCAAGTGCGAGGCGGCCCAGTACTCATTACCAGGGCCAGTAACCTACACGGCCCGGCCCTCGTGTCCTAACAACCCAACAGCGGCACAGTTAACGAGGCTGGGCAACGACCTGGACCCTGCATGATTACAGAGGATAATGACTGAACCATCCATCCTGCCGCTGATTCTCTTGTTAGCACATCCTCCTGGGACTCTCTCCAACACTATCTCAGCATCAGTCATGTCCTATAGGATCTGCCGAGGTGTCCATTGCCGTCCTAATATTTTATAGGACCTCCCTTTTATAGGACCTCCCAAAATATCCTGAAGCTATATAGGATTTACTGAAGTGACTCGTGAGTTTTCAGGAATTTTTTAAGACCCATAATAACTCCTTGAAATGACACAGGATAGCCCAGGTGATCCGCAACATCCTATATTTTATATGAATAAATCAGGATGCCATAATCTCAAAAGGATGTGGTATGCTAAAGGCGATGCATTCCTTACCCAGGATTCTGTAGGAACCCACCAAAATCCATCAACAGCTCACAGGATATGCCAAGGTTGGTTATCCGTGAATCATAAGGTCCTCCAGGATCTCTTAGGAACTCCTAAAGTGTCAAAGAACTTTTACATATAACTTCACCGGACTCCCAAGGATCTACCCAAATCCCTGAGAAACTTCCTAAGAATCCTATTTTTCTTTGGACTCCTTTTAAGACCGCCTAAGAGTTTTATATAATCTCCTATGGCACCGAAGGATCTCCCAAGTGATACTAAATCCTCTCCCCGAGCGCCCTTGACCTATCACAAACTCACCAAGTCGCTTTAGGATCTCCCAGGACTTACTATGATCTCTTCTTACGATGTCTCAGCACCTCTTAAGGATCTCTCAAGGTTTCCGCTGGGGGAGAGTCGGTAATACTTGTTCCCTCTCTTGTTGTTCTTCTCTACTCACCGTCTCTCCCTGTCTATCATTTATGTTTACGGTGTTCTCTACGTCCAGACATCCTACAGGCGTGTCCATGATATCCTTTAAGACTCCCCTAAAGATATATTGAGACATCCTTAAAGACATCTCCAGGTACCTTTCAAGACGGTCTCCAGGTGTGTCTCCAAACATCCACATCGTCCAGTAAGGTGTCAGGAGGAGGAAGAAGGGAGGTGGGGGGGTTTGCTCACCGTTCCCTTATTACATAGTCTCCTCTCATCCTCTCTCTGCATCTCCCTAGAATCCTAAACATGTAGTCTGGTCATCATTTATTTACCACACAATCTTGTTCCCCAGCGATAACGTAAACCCGCTGGGATTTTTTGTTCGGGGGAGGATAGATGTGGGGAGGGTGAGGGGAGCTCGTGTATAGGAAATTGTACTGGGGTGAGGGGTAGTTGATTGCGTGAGGAGGTGTGTGAGGGAAGGAAAAGTATGGGGGGGCTGGGATGGAGGGGAGGCAGGGGTGAGAGAACACCACAACCTCTCCTCCCCATCCTCATCACCTCTTACCCCTACTCCATCATCCTCTTTTTCCCTCCCTCCTCACCAGGTAAACACAAGGCCAGGTATGAATTCACCAAGAGATTCCCGTAAGATAATTTTGACCCTTAACTGTTGAGTGACTTAACCTGGTGGATGAGTGATAACGTGATTGAGCTGTCATCCCGCCAGTCAGTAAATTTTTACCGCCCGTCAGGTCCATAATTGCCGATATAATCATCGTCGCGTCAAACCGCGTGTTTGCGATACGGGACCCGTCGCTTAGCGATACATGGTATACAAATATTTAATGTGTATAGACGAAACATCGTATACGAATGCCACACAAAACGAGGTTTAACGTGTACCTTTTAAAAGGCCTATCTATATATATATATATATATATATATATATATATATATATATATATATATATATATATATATATATATATATATATATATATATATATATATATATCTATATATATATGTGAGTAAGAAACATGTGAACCTACTCATATAGAAAATATTTTAAGATGTACATGTACCTCGTGTATGTGCATATTTATTTACTCAAATCCCTGTCGCTTTCCACAGCCCACAACACGAGTCAAACACCTCAACTGGTGTTCAGAAATTCCAAAGCAAGTGTTTCAATTGTAAATATAATACCTAAAGTAATGTTCTGAAACACCCACGTCCACTCACCACTTTTGGTGTTTGGTAATACTACAGCTGGTGCTTTGTGGTGTATTGAAACACTTCCTTTTAACAGTGAACCTAACCTAACCAGATACAAAGTGAATCATCCAATTAATCCCAAATCCAAATGTAATTTATTAAAGACCATTTTAAAAGATATTTTTTGGCTTCATCCTAAGTTAACCGACCAGAAACTGTCTTAAGTCTAAAATAACGAGTAAAATTTACCGTAAGAACCAAAGGGGTGGAAGTGGGGGAGGGGAGGGGAGGGATCGGAGCTCTTGCGTCCGTCGATGTCAAAAGGAATCACACAAATGTCGCTTTTGTTATGGCTGTGTGAGGCCATGAGTCCATTCCAAGATTATATTAATATTTTTTTTTCATTATAAAGAATCCTGAATAACTGGACGTGAATTGCCGGTTCTATTGACGTCCGTACACTTATTAAATTCGTGTGTTTACTTAAGCCGGATAGTGTGTTTACTTAAGCCGGATAGTGTGTTTACTTAAGCCGGATCGTGTGTTTACTTAAGCCGGATCTATATCACAGCGTCTGTACACTCATTAAATTCGTATTACATTTTCTGAAGCCGAATCTATTTAAGTTACCAATTCACTTACAAAACTCTACATGATTAAAGTATTATTATTTAAGTGAATTCCTATAATACTTAAAGTCGTATTTACTTAGAAGGGATTATTCTAATATGTAATTTATCTACAGAATTTATCTACATAATTACTCAAAAACTCTACAAAAGCTTGAGGAGAAAATAGAACAAGGAATGAAAGATATTAAACACCGGAACAAAAAAATAAATAAACAAAAATCAAAACAAAAACCATTGAGGCATCATGGGAAGGTCGCCAGGTCAGGTCAGGTCAGGTCAGGTCAGGTAGGATGTAGAAATAGGTCATAAAAGGAAACCGTAATACCCAAACAAAAGTAATCAAAGAGTCCAACAAAAGTCAACTATAATAATCATTCAAGAGTAAACAGTAACAGCCAAAGGAACGTAACAAAAGCTAAACAAAAAAAGACCTAATAAAAGTAACTCCCACTCTTGCTACCTGTCAATCATCGTCCAAATTACCTTCCCAACACACTATAATTTACGGGGTAGCCAATGTGGGAGGTAATGAACCGACTAACACACACACAGGTTAGGTTAGGTAACACGAGGTATGGTTAGGTAAGGTATATAACTTAGGTTAGGTTAAGTTAGACAAGGTAAGGTATATTTAGGTTAGGTAAGTTATTTTAGGTTAGGTTAAGTTCATTTTAATATGCTTAATTATCAGGTGAAATAAGCTGAGGTGCCTAAAATACACGTGAGGCCAGAGTTTAATCTTCCTCATCCCTACAGAAAAACAATGGACCTCCTGGTTTTAATTTAACATGGGCAGGGAATTATTACCGTAAAGGGATACATCATTATTATTGGACTCAGGTGAGTATTTTTTTTTTCTTTGGTCGAATGAGAATAAAGAGAGTCAGAAACACGTTTGATATATGTACGTGAACTAGTGATGACTGGCTTGTGGAGCTTGATGATGATGATGATATGAACATAAGAAAATAAAGTCTGCAATAAGCCGGTTGGCCTGTGTATGGCAGCTCCTGTCGAGAGTTACTACCACTTTCTATCATCCATGAATCTATCTAGCTTTCTTTTAAAACTTTCCAGCGTTCCAGCACTTAATACAAAGTTGCTAAGCTTGTTTCACTCGTCCACCACCCTATTTGTGAACCAGTTCCTTCCTATCTCCCTCCTAAACCTAAACTTATCCAACTTAAATCCGTTGCTCCGAGTCCTATCCTGCTCGAATATTATAAGAACTTTATCTATATCTCCTTTATTGATTCCTTTCACCCACTTAAATACTTCTATCATATCTCCCCGCACTCTTCGTCTTTCTAGGGAATGCAAGTTTAGTTTCTTTAATCTATCTTGATATGGAAGGTTTCTAAGTCCCGGAATCATTTTCGTCATTCTTCGCTGCACCGACTCCAGTGAATTGGTATCTTTTCTATATAGAAGGGCACCAGAACTGAACAGCATAATCGAGGTGCGGCCTGACTAACGCAAGATATAATTGCAATAAGACCTCTGCACTCTTATTACTTACATTTCTAGATATAAAACCCAATACTCTGTTTGCCTTATTTCGAACATTAACGCACTGTTTTCTAGGCCGTAGGTCCGGGCTTACAAGTACCCCTAGGTCCCTCTCACAAGTCGACTTCTCTAGGTTGATGTTGTTAAGGCTGTATACAGTGACAGTGGTGGTAGTGGTGATGATTTGGTTGGTGGTGATGGTGATGATAATAGCAGTGGTGATAATGGTGATGATGATGATGATACGAGTAATAATAATGACTGACAACAATGACAATCCCCCTACCACACATCATAACCCCCGCCTATCAACCCCCCCCCACCCTCCCCCTCCCCTCCAGACCACAGCCATACACACAATAATAATCACTGCTATGGGGTAAGGGGGAGGGGTGGAGGTCAATGGTTGTTGGTCAATGCTGGGGGGAGGAGGGGGAGGGGTCAGGTCAATGGGGTTGGGGGCTGGTCAATGCTAAGAGGGTCAGGGGTTAATAGGTTATTAATGAGTCAATTACTGGGTGAATGATTGCTCTCTCTCTCTCTTACCATATTATCATCATGTCTCCTCCACATCTATATCATTCTCCTTTACTTCCTCTTCACTTCTTATTTCCCTCATCCTCCTTCCTTCCTTTACTCCTCTTCCTCTTCTACTTCTTCCTCCTTCTCCTCCATCAGCGCCTTTCTCCCTTCTCGCCCGCCTCCTATAAGCCCTCCAGATCAATGTAACCTAACCTAACCTAACCTAACCTAACCTAGATCAATCTCCAACCACCTCATAAAATTCTTCCTCTTCTCCCCTTCCACCCTGCCTCTCCTTTCCTTTCTCTTCCTTTCCTTCACCCTCGCTTCCTTCCTCTTCAGTTCTTCCGTTTACCCTAGCCTCCTTTGCCTCCCTCACTTCCCTTACCTTCCCTGCACTCTTCCCCTTCCCATCTTCCCCCCCACTCTTGTCCCATTTCCCTCCATTTTTTTTATCTCTCTCTCCTTCCACACACTCATTTTCCTCCTCTGCTTCCTCCCCTTTCCTTCACTCTCGCCTCCTTCCTTCCCCTCCTTCCTCCCCTTCCACTAAAGTTGATTTATGGAGTGGCATGAATCAATCCTCCTTCTACCTGGCTAAATTAATTCCCACCTGAATTTGGAAAATAAAGGAAAACACACACACACACACACACACACACACACACACACACACACACACACACACACACACACTAAATACGACAGTCAAAACAAATGCTGAAAGACACCAAAAACAGACAGACAGACAGACAGAGACAGACACATAGACAGACAACCTTAATAATCGTCTGATAACTCCTTAATAATCGTCTCCTAATCACTTCTCTAATAATCACCGTCTTTATTGGCCCTCAGCGTGGAGTGCCGTTTATGAGTGGCTCGGGTCTTTTAATTGACTCACTCTGGTCTGACTCTACCTCCCAGCTCGGTCGTGTTAAAGGGCACAGGTGGGGTGATAATGAGAGGTGTATATTAGGAACTGTTGCTGGTGTACCCTTTAATTGCTGCTGGTGAACCCTTTAACTGCTGGTGTGCCCTTTAACTCTTGTGGTGCTGGTTGTTATTATTGTTGTTGTTGTTTTAGATGTTGTTATTGTTTTATTTATTTGTTGTTGTTGTTGTTTCTCCTAGAGACCTGCAGGATGCCCATCTATGTGGTGAAAGGCTGCTGGTAAACAGCTTATGTAAATATTGGCCGTTTGATCAGCAATATTGTGTGTGTGTGTGTGTGTGTGTGTGTGTGTGTGTGTGTGTGTGTGTGTGTGTCGGCACACAAACGAAGAAGAGCAAGCAAAAAGAAAGTAGACAGGGGAGATAGAAAAGCAACCTGAAGAAGGAACAGCCATTTGGACTTTTTGAAAATAACACCCCTCCACACATGGCTCTCTCTCTACTACTCTCTCTCTCTCTCAATCTCTTTGTCTCTTACCGTCGGAGAGATATTATAGCCTGGGTTTAATGAGGTCTCTCCGAAGACCCTGTGATATATCATGTATCTCTCACCTCCCCCAACGAGTGTCCATGGGGTGTAAGTCTCTCATTTATATCACATTATATGAGTCCGAAAACAAAAGGGAATATCTTGACCGTTTTCTGTGTTATGTTTTTATTTTCCAGGAGAGACAATTATATCCACGTTTTCTGTTTATTTTACGACGTGGACACTGCAGTCTTTTTCGCCTCTGTCAAGTTATGTTTTTAATTAAAGTTGTTTATTTCTATAACTTTATTTTTTAATCAATTTTCTGTATATTTCAGATTAAACACCATGCTATCCTCTCATTAACCCACACCACTGTCTCGAAATAGATTAAGCTAGCCATTCCTCTTCGTATTCCTCTTACCACCTTTTACTCTTTTGTCCACCTACGATTGGTGTGAATTAAGAAATGATAAAACCTCAAATATTAAGATAGAATAACAGAAAAAATACACAGTGTGGTGCAAAGTGAACATTAACTACCCATGTTATTTCATAAATCTTCGTTAACATTTCATTACAGATAACACGTTTGAGTCGTAAGTTTCGTTCGTGTCAACACTCAGGTATGAAACAGTTTCACCCCATGACATTACAACACCTAAATTATACAAATGTTTCCGAATTATACAAACGTTTCCGAATTATATAAACGTTTCCGAATTATATAAACGTTTCCGAATTATATAAACGTTTCCGAATTATATAAACGTTTCCGAATTATATAAACGTTTCCGAATTATATAAACGTTTCCGAATTATATATTGTCTTCTCTTGGACACAACGAGTAGTTCATTAAAAGCATCTGACCTTAAGTGAGGTGACACTGTACTAGGGTTATCATCACAAGCCATGTACTCAAGGGGATACATACATACATACATACATACATACATACATACATACACGCACACAATACCAGAAGGTTAATTTGTATACAAACTTGTAATAAAATATCTAACACAGTTCTCAAGTTTGGCTCCGGAGAGATATAATTCCCATGAACGGACAGAGAATCAGACAGACAGACAGGTAAGGACAGACAGATGAATGGATAGATAGACAGACAGACACAGACTTCCAAACATAGGTCTATATCCCCTCCATAAACTAACTTGAAGAGGAAAAGGGATAAAAAAAAAACTTACATTATACACGTGAAAAAAAAAGTTTCAGCTCCCGGCTATCAATCAGGGCTGGATGTGCCAATCTATCAGGCACGTCCGACACTCTTATAATAACCTCCAGCCGGCACCAGTGTAGCCAGAGCGGATACACTCCCTCTGGGACCTACCCGCTTATAGCTATTTGCCCCAAGTATTGGTTCTGGTAATGCTGTAGGCCTAACTCACCCCCCCCCCTCCCCTTCCCTCCCCTTCCGGGCCTGGTGAAGTGTGTCTTGGAGAAAAATGTCTACGGAACGGAGAGAAAATGTCTACCTAACTTCATGCATGTCTAAGTAATATCATGAATGTCTAGGTAACACCATGAATGTCTAAGTAACACCATGGATGTCTAGGTAACACCATGGATGTCTAGGTAATACCATGAATATCAAGGTAACACAATGTCTACGTAACAGAGAAATTGTCACAGAAATATAGACTTTTTGTTTACATAATATAAGTGTTCATATAAATAGTAATGAATCTAATGTAACAGATGAACAGATGGGTGGAAGAGGAGGGGGGGTGGAAGAGGAGGAGAGGGGTGGAAGAGGAGGAGGGGGAGGATCAAGAGGAAGACAAGAAGCGAGGAAGTAGGAGTAGGAGAATCAAGACGACAATGAAGAAGAGAGGAAGAACAAGAAAGAGTATAAGAGGATCAAGAAGCCAAGAAGCAGGAGAATCAAGAAGAGAAGAGGAAGAAGGGCGACAAGAGGAGGTCCAGAATTACCCACAACACCTGGAACTTTCACTAATTGGGTTAACTGTTTCAACCACCTGTGGACGGTCACCCAACACCCACCAGCTGGCTCGCTCCAGATGGTCTTAACCAGCCGAAGCACCACGAACTCTGTATAGTAACTTGTGGCAGAGGAAGTTAGTAAGAATACGAAAACTCAAATTAATACATCAAAGTTCGTTCATTAAGTCAGAATATTGCTTTCAGCCCTGTCTGTCTGTCTGTCTGTCTGTCTGTCTGTGTGTCTGTCTTTATCTGTTAACCTGTCTGTCTGTCTGGCCCTAAAATAACTCAAGAATGTGCTTAAAGATTTTGCCATGGTAACTATTTGGATTAAGTCATCGTACTTAAAAGGGTTAAATCATCATACTCAAAGGGGTTAAATCATCATACTCCAAAGGGGTTAAATCATCATACTCAAAGGGGTTAAATCATCATACTCCAAAGGGTTAAATCATCATACTCAAAGGGGTTAAATCATCATACTCAAAGGGGTTAAATCATCATACTCAAAGGGGTTAACCCGCATCTTGGGCAGCCTCGGTATTAATACGACTCAGTCCAGTACCCAGGGCATTATACCACAGTACCCAGGGCATCATACCACAGTACCCAGGGCATTATACCACAGTACCCAGGGCATTATACCACAGTACCCACACATACTCGTAGTCTACATACCCACACGCATATAAAACTTGAATACAGATTAATATACACATATAGACTACAATCATATATTAAACATTCATAAAACTATACGTACTATATATACAAAATATACATATTAATAAAAGACTACATGAAAACATACATACATACATACTTACATACATACACATATACTTGCATAGATACATACTTCTACAATCTACAATCTATTTCACTCGTTATAGGGAACATATTTTTATTATTATTTTCACCAACATTACAACAGAGGCCTATCACCATCACCACAACAAAGCAGTATCATCATCATCATCATCATCATCATCATCACTACAGTAAGGATAACACCACAACAGAAAGCTATCACACTCAGTACTGGTTATATGATTCACCAATTTTCTTTTATCACGAATACTTGAGATTATTTCGGTGTGAGTGAGTGAGTGAGTGTGTGTGTGTGTGTGTGTGTGTGTGTGTGTTCTTTAAGCGACTAGGTTTTGTGTGGTGGCGGCAGGGTAGTGGTAGTGTGTGACAGAAGACGGAGTTGTGGTGGTTGATGTAAGCAGGTGTGTAAACCCAGGGAGGGCGATGTGGGGGCAGGGGAGGCAATGAGGTGTGGGGCAGGGGGGAGGAGCGGTGTGGGGCAGGGGAGGAGGGGCGGTGTGTGTGGGGGCCTTTGGGGGAGAAGCAGTGTGGGGCCACATGGGGGGAGGCGGTGTGGGGGGGGGGGAGCAGTGTGTGTGTGGGGCAGGGGGCAGGGTGTGGGGGCCTTGGGGAGGGCGGTGTGTGGGGGGGGGGCACGGTGTGTGTGGGGCCCAGGTTAGTGTTGCTCAATGTATATCCGTCACGGGACAAAGATTGGGAGTCCCAAGGCGCTCCACAGGTGACTCCTGTATTGTGGTAGTGAACGTGGTGGCAGGGGGTGAGGAGGAGAAGTGAGGGGGGGTGAGGGGGTGAGGGAGGTGGGAGGGGTGAGGGGGGGAGGTGAGGGGGAGAGGGGCCAGAGGAGAAAACAAGAAGAGGGAGGGAGCGTATGAATAAGATCGTAGCAAAAGAACGAGATAGGACGAGAATAAAGGGAGGAGGAGAAAGAAGGAAAGGGTAGATGGAGGGAAAGGGATGAAAGGAGGGAGGGAAAGAGTTAGAGAACGAGATAGGGAGACAGGGAGAAACGGAAGGAGGAGGTGGGTGGAAGAGAGGTGGAGGATGGAAGAAGAGAGAGAGGAGGATGGGGAATTAGGTAGATGAGGAAGAAGAGAGAAACGAAGTGGGGAGAACGAGAGAGGAGGAAGGAGGAAGACAGAGGAGAGAAAGGAAGAAGAAAGGAGGAACGGAAGAACGGAGAGAAGAGGAGGAGGAGGACCACATGGCGGGCAAAGATAAAAGCAAAAGGGAGCGGAAGGGAAAGTAGAGGGGGGGGAAGAGATGACGAGTGGGATAAGAGAGGAAGGAGGGGAGGAGAGAAGGAGGAAGAAGAGGAAGGAGAGGAGGAAGAAGAGGAGGAAGAATAGGAATACAAAGAGGGTAAAGAGGAGGAGAAAGTAGAAGAGGAACGGGAGGAGGAATGCCCAGGAAGATAAGGGAAAAGACAAGAAGTGCGATAGAAGGTTAAATGAGAGAGAAATAAAAGGGTGTACAGGTAATAAGCCAGGGAGGAAGGGATAGGGACAAAAGATTAATGATGGAGGGAAGAGAGAAAGATAGGATAAAGGAATAGATGGGAGAGGAGGAATATAAAACAGAATAGTAATAGAGAAAGGTTATGAGTGGGAGGAAAAGTGAGGAGACGGAAGAGGAAGTGAAGGATGGGATGGGAAAGGAAGGAAAAGTGTGTATACGAGGCTATCACAAAGGCTTTCTCACTCACACACACACACACACACACACACACACACACACACACACACACGGTCATGATGTACGTGATTAAACTAATGAGTATTTACCTGATCATAGTTAAAGCCCAGGGTCCTTCACCTTTACCCTAACTGTATTTATACTGTATGTGAAGACGACTAAGAACTGTGTGTTTGAGATTCGATGGTATATTATTATTATCTTTACTATTAGAGCTATAAAAACACAACTGCCATATAAAAAACACATACAAAATTTATACAGTCATACAGCATCCCAGAGTAAGAGTGGAAGGCGGTGAAGTCTTACATTCATCACAGACAAGTGTACACGTAGCTACTCAAGACGACCACAAATAAACAAGTACCACAACTGAGGTATTAAGCGGCAACGTCAGCGAACTGTGTTGGTCGTGTAAACATTCTGGTCGCTGTCTGGGGCCTGGGGATGATGCTTGAGTCGGGTTCACGGAGACTCGGATTCTTAAAAAAAAAAAAAAGTTTCTGAATCTTTCAAGACTCGACCTTAAAAAGACTAACTTAAAATAAATATAAATAAATAAATAAATAAATAAAACGCAATAGATACATAAATAACCAAAAAAAATGGAATTCTAAAAAAAAAAAAAAATCGTTCATCTCTTTTCTTTTCAGTAGTTAAACAGTGAAACACTAGAACACAAATCTAGTGACGGTAAAAGAGTGGAGTTTCAGGGCAATTTCGGCGCTATTTATTTTTTCTCAGTCCTCAATTCTCGTCGCAGCTCCAAAAAAAATAAATAAATAAAATAAAAAATACCTTGTCACTCCTCTCCTCCACCACACTCCATAAGTTATACCACGCCATAAGCCACGCAAGGAGCTATAACCATAAGCCAAATATGACCAATAACTGTCAATGCGTCACCTGTTATTAACGTGGATGAGCGAAGTTGTAAAGAGAATTTTTATCACTGGCGGGTCTGTGGCAGATGTTTGGTCAAGCAGCCACATGTTCCTTCTCTCTCGTTTTCCTCAGGCAATACCACTGTTTGTTGACATGACTGCAGGAGGCTAATTTAGGAGGGTTGCGGGAGGGGTACCACACGTATAAACCATTGTGGTGTGTGGCCGGGCAGGTAACACTCCACCACCTTGGTATGATGATACTGGTCCACCCAAGGGTCGCTCCATTCACCATCGACCATCACAGCCGGTAGCGTCGTCATTTATTGCTGAGTGAACAAAGACTAGTGTACAAGGTGGGAATCCAATCCTCCACTCAGGTCGGGAATCGAACCATTGAGGGTCGAAGATTTTATCCCCGAGCTACGGAACCGCTATATAAACATACATACATACATACATACATACATACATACATACATACATACATACATACATACATACATACATACATTAGTAAGTGAAATAAATACTTCTATAGGCGTTAATAATTATAAATGAAAAAAAATTCAATTCATGTATCAGAAAGATCTCTCATTTATACAAACATCCTACAGACGAAACTTCTCTTAAAACACCCAAACAGCGCACAAAACAACCCTAACAGACGTGTGTGTGTGTGTGTGTGTCAATGTGCGGCCATACACTCAAAAACCCCTAAACAAATCTATGAGGCGTCAGCGAAAAGTAGTGAACTTTGGTGACACACAGGGAGGGAGGTAGGAGGGGGAGAGGGAAGGGGAGGAGGGAGAGGGGGGAGGGAAGGGAGAATAATAATAAAAATGCTGAATAAAAGATAAACTCTCAGGAAGGTGGTGTAGCCTTTGTCCAGGGGCATGGAGTCCCTCTTACTGGTATTCACGGATATGATTATTTGATCAAACTTGGGGGAGGGAGAGGGAAGTGAGGCAGAAGGGGAGAGGAGAGGAGGTGAGGGGGTGGTGGGGGAGGAAGTGAGGGCAGAAGGGGAGAGAGGGAGAGGGAGGTGAGGGTGGTGAGAGGTGAGGGGGAGGGATTAGGCCCCAAAAGTGATCCCCTCTGTCCCCTCACATCAACCTGCTTTTTATTCCCCCTTCATGTTAAAAAAAGTAAATAATATCTGATGGTTGGGTTTAAGGCCTCTCAATGCTTACCGCTTGACGTCACAAATGCCTGGGAGGATGTGTGGGGGGATTAACCTGGCCGCCACACGCAGACGCATAACCTTTTTACATACACGTGCATATTATACATACATATACTTACAAGCATGGAAACACCCACTCATAATCACAAATTCTATACATACATACATACATACATACATACATACATACATACATACATACATACACGGTAAAGTAACCCCCGTACTCACACCGTCTTAAGGAATTCTGATCCCTCACTCCTGAATACAAGATGAATACGTCAGCATAAAAAAAAAAACACACACACACACACACACGCACACACACACCCACACCCACACACACACACACACACACACACACACACACGTCAGCAAAATGCTACACAAAAAATATTTGATCAAATTTCTCCGAACGCAAGACTATATCAGCAACCTCCTTGATGCTCTTAGTACAGTATACCCCTTCCTTCTTTATCACACCTATCTATCTCCTCTCTTTCGTTCTTGATATTTCTCTTCTTACTTCCTTGTACTTTCTCCTCCTCCTCCTCCTCCTCCTCTTCCTTTATCAGACCTATATATTTCCCCTATTTCATCCTTTATTCCTCCCAGTATTTATTTTTTCCATTTCTTCTTAACATTCATTTATCATCTTTTTATCTATTTCCCTTCGTTTACCACATGTGCCTATTCTCCTCTTTCATTACCTGCATTAATTTTCCTCTCATTATCCGTGTCTATTTGTACCTCTTTTATAAGAAACTGGGAACTGGAATGAGTAACTGAGTATTGGAATGAGTAACTGGGAACTGGAATGAGTAACTGGGAACTGGAATGAGTAACTGGGAACTGGAATGAGTAACTGAGTATTGGAATAAGTAACTGGGAACTGGAATGAGTAACTGGGAACTGGAATGAGTAACTAGGAATGAGTAACTGGGAACTGGAATGAGTAACTAGGAATGAGTAACTGGGAATTGGAATGAGTAACTGGGAACTGGAATAAGCAATCAACTTCAGAGGTAAACAAATAATAACTAGAAATAAATAATTAATCATTATAAATGGGAATAAACAGCAACAGAAAACGAGAAGAGCCTGAAGGGGTGTCTCTACTAGATACCTTTAGTCCTTACTACCTAATACAATATACCTGGTTTCTTTTAACTTAAATAGGTAACGTAAAGGCAGGTAATAATGAAACAAACTGGTTCTGTAGTTAGGGAGATCAGTTCATCCATTATATACGAGTAGTAATTTATGATTGAGTTTTATGCATATGAACTTAAAATTACTGCAGTTAATGTCATTGGTATTAGGTTAGGTTAGGTACATTCTCACTTGTCTAGATACAAAAAAAAATTACGTTAAGAGGGATAATTTATGATGAGGAAAATTGATGTTATGGGGAAGTTGATGAGGAAAATTGATGTTATGGGGAAAATTGATGAGGAAAATTGATGTTATGGGGAAAATTGATGTGGAAAATTGATGTTATGGGGAAAATTGATGAGGAAAATTGATGTTATGGGGAAAATTGATGAGGAAAATTGATGTTATGAGGAAAATTGATGAGGTAAATTGATGTTATGGGGAAAATTGATGAGGAAAAGTGATGTTATGGGGAAAATTTATAAGGAAAATTGATGCTATGGGGAAAATTGATGAGGAAAATTTGTTATGGGTAAAAATTGATGAGGAAAATTGATGTTATGGGGCAAATTTATAAGGACAATGTTACCAGGAAAAAAATTAAATGAAAAATTAATTCTACGACACTATGAAACTGCGACCTTCAAATAGTGTATATACAAACATCAACATTACCATAAACAGTCGACATTACACCATCAATTAAACTCTAAATTACTTCCCCTCCAAAAAGAATTATTCACCAAAACCTACACTACAGCGCCAGCCATCTTGTATCATAATCCCGAGCCCAAAACGGAACACGCAATAGGATAAACTGATAGCAGAGATCTCTTTCATGCATAAATGTATAGGCGTGTCCATGTTACCATACGTGTCTGCCTACAACAACATTGCCATCTAGACACAGTTACCAAACCCTAAGAATGAGGTTTGGTAACGTTCACAGGAGGTTGGTGGGGGTGATGGTGCTTATCTGGTAATAGTACACGAGAGCAGTATTACCATCTAAATATCAACATTCAACCCCTAGAGGGGATTTTGTCTGTAGAGGGTGAGTGGGTGTTGTTTGTTATCTTGTGTTGGTAACGATATTTCTGCAGTATTACCATCCTACAATCAACGAATAAATACAAATGAAACTCTTCTTTAAGAACCGAGTAAGAGGGTTATAGCTAACATCATGTATTGGTAATAATTTCCTCAGTATTACCATCTAACCATCAACAAATAAACCTTAAGAGACCCCTTCTATGCACCGAGTAAATAGGCTTTCGCAATCGTGGTGTATTGGTAGCAACAATTTTGCAAGTATTACCACCCAACAATCAACAAATAAACCCAGGGGAAGGACCGCGTATGTGCTGGCAGGGAGGGGTCTTGGCTGCCACGGGGTATTGGTAACAACGTGTATGCGCCTCCATTACCAGAGTCAATACATAAAGATGATCTGGGGAACTGTGAGCGAGATACAAGTGTTCATATTTATGTTTACACGATCCTACTGCCGGTACTCGACGGCCGGGAAGAACACGAGGAAGGTGGAGGGGGTGAAGGGTGGAGGTGGTGAAGGGTGGAGGTGGTGAAGGGTGGAGGGGGTGAAGGGTGGAGGTAGAAGGGGTGGGAGGGGTGAAGGGTGGAGGTGGGGGAGGGGTGAGGGGTGGAGGGTGGAGGGGTGAAGGGTGAATGGGTGGGGAGGTGGGAGGGGGTGGAGGGTGGAGGGGTGGAGGGGGTGGGTGGGAGGGGTTGGAGGGTGGAGGGGGTGGGAGGGTGGGTGGGTGGAGGGGTTGGAGGGGTGGAGGGGGTGAAGGGGTGAACGGGGTGAGGGGTGGGAGGGGGTGGGGTGGAGGGGTTGGAGGGGTTGGAGGGGTGGAGGGGGTGGGAGGGGTGGAGGTGGGTGAGAAGGGTGGAGGGGGTGAAGGGTGGAGGGGGTGGGAGGGGTGGAGGTGGGGAGGAGAGGTGGGGTGGAGGGGTTGGAGGGTGGAGGGGGTGAAGGGTGGAGGGTGGAGGTGGGTGAAGGGTGGAGGGGTGGGAGGGGGTGGAGGGGGGTGAAGGGTGGAGGTGGAGGTGGGTGAAGGTGAGGGGGTGAAGGGTAGAGGGGGTGAAGGGTGGAGGGGGTGGGAGGGGTGAAGAAGGTGGAGGGGTTGGAGGTGGAGGGGGTGAAGGTGGAGGGGTGGAGGATGTTGGAGGGTGGAGGTACTGAGGGTGGAGGTGCTGAGGAGGATGTTGAGGTGGAGGGTACTGAGGGTGGAGGATGTTGAGGTGGAGGGTACTGAGGGTGGAGGATGTTGAGGGTGGAGGGTACTGAGGGTGGAGGATGTTGAGGGTGGAGGGTACTGAGGGTGGAGGATGTTGAGGCTAGGTATAGAGACATTCACACCCCTCCTCAAACAACCCCTCTCCTCTTCCACTCGTCTACCTTCTCCAAAACACCTTCCCACTCACCCTCCCTCTCACTCCTTCCCAAAGACCCTCTCCTCCAGCACCTCTCATTTTCCAAAACTTCTCAGGTTACACCCACTTCCCGGCCCTCGTCCCGTTATTGGCAACATTATCTACATATCCACACACTGACAAGTCCTCATTTGCATACGTGAGCGACATTAGATCTCACATTAACATATCTTGCATACTATCTCTCCTTAGTAACTTCTGTCTGCTTCGTCTTCCCTCGTCACCACTTGCCATTTTATTCCTCTTCTCCTCTTCCTCCTATATTACCTCCTTGATGGTACCTGATTCTCTTTTCCATCTTAGTTTTTTTTTCAGGTCTCGTCTCTCTGGTTATCTTATTTTTCTTTCTCGTTTTCAGTTTTTTTATGTTTCTCTTTCATTAGTTTCTACCTATTTTGCCTTACTGTCTCTCCATATATCAATCTCAATTTCTTCTTCTTCTTCTTTCATTCGTTTCTACCTATTCCCCCTCCCCCCATCTCTCTCTCTCTCTCTCTACATCAATCTTAATATCGTCTCCTCCATTCTCAACACAGTCTCCACTATCTCCTCTTCCTCCTGTACCAGTGTTGCCAAATATGACCAATTCCATATGGCCAACACAGTAACCCACCCGAGACAATATTGCCAAGACCAGGCCACTAGGAGAACAGGGGCCACTAGGAGGACAGGGGCCACTAGGAGGACAGGGGCCACTAGGAGGACAGGGGCCACTAGGAGGACAGGGGCCACTAGGAGGACACAGGCCATAGGAGGACACAGGCCACAAACACATGTGGCCAGTTTAGTAAAGCTGTGGCCATCCCGGAAACACTCGACATGTGGACTGTGTTGCTAAGACTCTGTAACACACCTCTGACCACCACAACCAACCATACAAAAATAATACCCTCTTTTTCCTCTCCCTCCTCTTCTGTCTTCCCCCATCTTCGCTCTTCAATCCTAGTACCGCCTTTCCACCCCAACCAACACACTCATCTCCCAAATCATCTCGTTCTTCTTCATCTCCACACTTCCAAATCATGAAGAGCAAATCACATCTATCAGCTTGACGATCAGTACCCCAAGTAGCTACGTGCCTGGCCTCCATATCCCCCATTTCTTAAATAGCAATGAATACACAATTCCCGGGCATCCTTCATAATGCACAGGTCATTTCAACTACAACGTGACATCATCAAATCCGCCGAGTGACCCAGGGACAAGTACATGTCAAGATGGGAGTTCCGTTAAGGTGGGAAATCCAGTAGGAGGTGAAGGGAGTTGTAGCCTCTGTGATGATGGGAGACGTGGCATTGGTCCCCAGAGGTCGGTTGTCTCCCATGACGTATTGCTCTGTGTCGGGAGAAATTGACCCTTAGGCCGCCAGACACAACACTGCTCTCAACGCCTTTATATTATCCACTATCAATGTCATCTGTGGACGCTCTCTACTGTTTGATTTTTTTTTTATCTCCCGCCACACACACACACACACACAGTATAAACACCCCCCCACGAGACACCGGCAAGACGCACATCACTTATGAATCTGTGATGTGTAATAAAAGACGCACCAAAGATGTGACTCAACAGATGTGACTTATTTTTCAGCCGTGAATCAGATAAAACACAAAGACGTAAAAAATGTAAATTAATTCATAAGTAAACAAACAAAAGAGGCAACAACTACTAACAACTACCAAACAAACAAACAGTGATTCGTATCCCCGCCAAACAATACAATACTGATAAACACGGTTATATCCGGCTTGTTTTGTCGACATATTAGAAATGATAATTCTTTTAAAAACAGTCAAAGGCTTGCAACACCCCCGGCTGTGAGGTGACTGTGCTGTAAAAGGTGTCTCGCTGTGCCGATTCTGAGAACAGCTCGTCCATGGCAGGGAGGAGTGACACTGGTTATTTCTATCACTCCTCAACCCTCAGGAGTGAAGGAGCCGGCGGGGGATTAAAAACGGAGTATGGCGAGAATCAGATGTTGTGTGTTAATAGGAAAAAAAAATAAAAATATAACCTGAAAGATGATCAACAGATGTAATATTTAAAAGAAGAATATGGCGAAACAAAAGACAACCAAGATGCGCATCAGCTGTAGTATGTAAACAAAAAAAAACAGAAGACTAACGTATCAGCTGTGATATATAAACAAAACCAGGTCAAATAACCACCAGGTATAAGACTTTTAACAAGAAAAAAACCCCGAGACAAAATATAAACCAACTATATTATTTAAACACAAAAAAAAAACGCGGGAAGACATACAAAAACGCGGGAAGACATACAAAAACGCGGGAAGACATACAAAAACGCGGGAAGACATACATCAGCTGCTTGGAGGTAAACAAGAAACAGACGAAAAATAAAAAATAAAATCAAAAAGACGTTCCCAGGCATCTGTGTGTACACCCCACCACACTTCACCTTCATCTCTCTCTCCGCCATAAAACTGATCCCTGGCAATTTTTCTCACTCTAGTTTTTGCCCGTGACGCATTACCGTGCCAATGAGGTATATACTACTACGTGAAATATGTTTATGGACATTTTGTGTTCAGCCCTTCTTGAGTAATAGCGCTTGTGTGTTTATGCCTGTAAGCTAAAAAAAAGCTTATTCCCTCCTCCTTTACTACACAGAGCGCTGGGTATCGGTGGTTTAGCGTAGGATAAGCTAGACGCCTCATTCTCTTATTGGGTTCTGTACCTGAGGAGTTTATTATTATTATTATTATTATTATTATTATTATTATTTCAGGAAGGGAAGGTTTTATTATTTATATATATATTTATTTATTTTATTTATTTTCGGTTTCCTTCTTCTTATTGATTGAGATTATTCGTTTTTTAGTAATTGAGACACAGAGAGAGACAGACAGACAGAGAGACAGACAGACAGACAGAGATAAAAGGGAACAACGAGACAAAAGAGACGCACAAAAAAGACAAAACAAAAAGATAAGTAAAGACAGACACACACGACAGACATACAGACAAAAACATACATACATATAGACAGAAAAAACACACAAGACATAAATTAGCCATAGTGTCTCTCTCTCTCTCTCTCTCTCTCTCTCTCTCTCTCTCTCTCTCTCTCTCCTCAACAGTATTTCTAACCTAATTATTTCTAACCTAACCTAACCTAACCTATTTCTAACCAAACCTATTTCTAACCTAATCTATTTCTAACCTAACCTACCTATTCTAACCTAACCTAACCTAACCTAACCTAACCTAACCTAACCTAACCTAACCTAACCTAACCTGACCTAGCCCAGCCCAACCCAGCCTATCTCTAACAGTATGAGTGTGAGATTAGTGAATGTGAGTATGAATGAACGTTTGGGTGTGTTTGAGTGTATGTATGAGTGTGTGTGTGATGAGTGAATGTGAGAATGAGTGCATGTACAAGGGTGTGAGTGTAAGTTCAAGTATGGCTGAGTGTGAGTACATGTACGAATGAATGAATGTGAGTGCATGTATAAGTGAACATAAACGTGAGAGCAAGTAATAAGTGCGTGAATATAAGTGCATAAGAATATAAGGTTCCTGAGAAATTTCACCAAAGTCAGTCTTCTAATTTTTGAGATCACACACACACACACACACACACACACACACACACACACACACACACACACACACACACACACACACACACACACACACACAGATGCGGAAACCAATACCCCCCCCCCCTTGAACGACCAAAAAATAAAAAAAATTGAAAAACAGGAAAGGAAATTAAGGGTAACATAATATCAAAGACCATTAACTGTAGTAAATGGGTCAATTATAACCAGCATCAATATTGACACCATAAATAAAGTAGCCTGACGCGCCTGCCAATAACTTATGAACAAATGTGTACCAATAAAGGTCCTCTGAGCTACAGCGCTACATAATGCACTAAATACTACGCCTGTACACTCCATTATGTAGCTAAAAAAAAAATATCCCGTTCAGTTGAAAATCTCAGAATTCGTCATAAAATTTGCATAAGAGAATTTGCAAATCTGAAATTCTCATGAAAACTAACGAGTACTAATTGTAAACCTCAGAAAAAAAATCTATTGCAAATTTAAGACGATTAACGAAAACCGGGAAAATTTGCGAACTTGAAATTATATCATGAAAAAGGTAAAGATATGTAAAGTTGAAGAACAGGTCATGAAAATTGAATTAACACGGCAAATAAAAGACCTTGTCTGACTCATGAGAAGTATATAACATTTACAAACACGAGTTCTTGTCACGGGAAAAGTAAGAATAACAAAAAAATAACAAAATCACGTCATGAGTATTGTATGAACACGATTAGTACAGAACCAGATCATGAACACAACAAATACAGAACCAGAACATGAACACAACAAATACAGAACCAGATCATGAACACAACAAATACAGAACCAGATCATGAACACAACAAATACAGAACCAGATCATGAACACTACAAATACAGAACCAGATCATGAACACAACAAATACAGAACCAGATCATGAACACAACAAATATAGAACCAGATCATGAACACAACAAATACAGAACCAGATCATGAACACAACAAATACAGAACCAGATCATGAACACAACAAATACAGAACCAGATCATGAACACAACAAATACAGAACCAGATCATGAACACTACAAATACAGAACCAGATCATGAACACTACAAATACAGAACCAGATCATGAACACAACAAATACAGAACCAGATCATGAACACAACAAATACAGAACCAGATCATGAACACAACAAATACAGAACCAGATCATGAACACAACAAATACAGAACCAGATCATGAACACAACAAATACAGAACCAGATCATGAACACAAACAAATAAGAACCAGATCATGAACACTACAAATACAGAACCAGATCATGAACACAACAAATACAGAAACCAGATCATGAACACAACAAATACAGAACCAGATCAATGAACACAACAAATACAGAACCAATCATGAACACAACAAATACAGAACCAGATCATGAACACAACAAATACAGACCAGATCATGAACACAACAAATACAGAACCAGATCATGAACACAACAAATACAGAACCAGATCATGAACACAACAAATACAGAACCAGATCATGAACACAACAAATACAGAACCAGATCATGAACACAACAATACAGAACCAGATCATAACACAACAAATACAGAACCAGATCATGAACACAACAAATACAGAACCAGATCATGAACACAACAAATACAGAACCAGATCATGAACACAACAAATACAGAACCAGATCATGAACACAATAAATACAGAACCAGATCATGAACACAACAAATACAGAACCAGATCATGAACACTACAAATACAGAACCAGATCATGAACACAACAAATACAGAACCAGATCATGAACACAACAAATACAGAACCAGATCATGAACACAAATACAGAACCAGATCATGAACACAACAAATACAGAACCAGATCATGAACACAAAATACAGAACCAGATCATGAACAACACAAATACAGAACCAGATCATGAACACAACAAATACAGAACCAGATCATGAACACAACAACAGAACCAGATCATGAACACAACAAATACAGAACCAGATCATGAACACAACAAATACAGAACCAGATCATGAACACTACAAATACAGAACCATATGATCATGAACACTCACACACAAGTCAGGAGGAAAGAGTGGTGTGTGTGTGTGTGTGTTAGTCTGTAGTTATGCGTGGGAGTGGGATCCTTAACTAGGGGTTTTAAGAAGGTGATTTGCTGTTTATTGCGAAGTTATTTTTTGCGAAGGAATCATTAAGTCGTAAGGTTTGAGAGAGAGAGAGAGAGAGAGAGAGAGAGAGAGAGAGAGAGAGAGAGAGAGAGAGAGAGAGAGAGAGAGAGAGAGTACAGTACGCTGATTAATGTGAATGGAAAAAAATCACATTAATACGTATCTCTGAATGTGTACCTGTGCATGTGTACCTGTGCGTGTGTACCTCCGTGTGTATGTAAGTACCCACACGTACACACGTAACAGAGTAGATGCGTGCAAATACATTTTTTACACATAATTTAGTACCGGTGTATTGACACACATGAATTTCAGAGCACTCCAATACACGACCAGCCACACACACTACACTGGGTACATGCGAACTACCAGTCATCAGAAGAGCATTAAATTCAGACTATAACTCTTCCACGTAACTAGTGATGTGAGAACGCCTCTAACTGGCTCAGGTTATAGCACATACTTCCCCTTATCTGGATTGTAAGTAAAGTGTTCGCCAGGGAGGGTGGACGCCAGGGAGGGTGGACGCCAGGGAGTGTGGACGCCAAGGAGGGGGAACGCTAGCAAGTGTGTGTGTGTGAGGGTTTGTAAGTGTTAAGCGTTAGTGAATACACGAGTACGAGCACCAATGGTCAGGGATGAACGTCTGGTTGTGTTCGTGGCGGCCAGCAGGGAGGGCAGAAGTGACAGTAAACTCTCCCAGCAAACATGGCCGTGATTGGTCGTACAGCAAGTGATCCAAAATAGTGTGAACAGGAGTGAGTGTAGAACGTAATGGGTAAATTTAAGTATGAGTGCGTGACTGAGTGAGTGTGAAGGACTGAGTGAGTGAGTGTAAGTGAATAAGTATGACTGACGATAACTGAGTGCAAATGAGTGACTGGGTGATAAAGTAAGCGAGTATAAACATTCTAAAACATAAACAAGTGACTGTATATGGGAGTCAATAAATGATTGTAAATAAGAGAGATTGTAAGGTTGAATTCGTCAGTGAGTGAATGACTGTCAAGGAGTGAATTAAAAGAGGATAAAGTTCAATAAAGAGTCGAGTGCTGCGTGAGGGGTAAGGAAGACTTTGGCCACTATACACAACACGGGGTCCTGCTACCAACCACACAAACCACATTTCACTCTGCTCTTTGTAGTTCCACGATCTGTTCCCCAGGAAACGCAACTACATTACTGTTCCTCGCTGGCCCCAAGGTAAAAATCCACACACACGGGTTTTTTTTTTTTCAAGTTTTTTTGTCCCGTTCCCCTTCGTTGACGACTCTCGGCTGTCTGCATGTGTAAGTGCAAGTCTTTTATGGTGTGTGTGTGTGTGTGTGTGTACCTTTGGATGTGCGCGTGTACGAAAATATAAAACATTTTTTGAAGAGAATGTACACATTTAATATTCTCGATGTGTACGTGTAGCCGTGTTTGGTGTGTACATGTGGACATATTCCTGGGCGGGAGGGAGGAAAGACAGTCTGGGGCCAAGCGATGTGGAAGGAAGAGGAGAATGGGAGGAGAGGGAAGGAATAGGAGGAATGAGGAGGAGGAAAGAATGGGAGGAGAGTGGGGATATGTGAGGAGGGAGGAAGGTGTATGGGATGGACGGGAAGGAGAGAAGGGAAAGGGGAATGGGAGGAAGGAGGAAGGAAAAGAGAGAAGGGAAACAATGGGAAAAAAAGAAAGGCGGGAAGGATAACCCCATCTAACATCATCCCCACTCACACCCACCCACGCCCACCCACTCACGCCCACACTTAACATCACCTGGTTATTACGACGAGTCCTCAGCATCATCAGTACACCTTAATTACATCTCCTTCACGTACCTGTAATGTGAAAAGAAAAAAACATATTAGTGAACTACTATACTGAACGACACTGATCACACAACAAGCACCTGTCATTACACCTGTCTGGCCGAATTGGGGGTCGTGGTTTTTTTTTTTATTTTTTTTTTATTTTAGGGTATTTGGGTATTTTTTGGGTATCACAGGGTATTTTTTATGTATATTTGGGTATTTTTTTAGGTATTTAAAGTGACAAGGGGTATATTTATACTGTGTGTGTGTGTGTGTGTGTGTGTGTGTGTGTGTGTGTGTGTGTAGGTTATTATGGCCAATTACTTAAGTATTTTGGGTATTATTTAAGTACTTTGGGCATTCAATATTTTGGGTACTCTTTAAAACACTTTGGGCATTGAGTACTTAAAGTATTATTCAAGTACTTTCGGTAAGTTGAGTCCATTTTTAGGAGGTGGCGGCGGACTGGGGGGAGGGGGAGTCCACACCTCACTAATTACCCTCACTCAACCACTTAATGACCCTCCTGCGCTTGTTAGCTGGTGGTAGTTTGGTATGTGTGAGACAGGTCGCTTGTTACGCCCTGTTGGTGGTTAAGATGGAAACGCCAATCACCTGGTGGCAATAGAGAGTGTAATTAGTCTCACGGAGAAGTGTGAGTGTGTGGGTGGGGTGGATAGATAGGTGTGTGGAAGGGGGGTAGACAAGGGTGAAAATTGAATATGTATGTATGTATGTATGTATATATGTATAGATAAGCGGCTAATGTATACGAAGCAAGAACATCCATCAATATCATCCTACTAAAAATATCAGACACCAGTCAAATACTAATCAACCATGAATCACACGCCTATCCAAATCTAGCCACGCAATTATCTGACCTATCCATCATACACGAATTATTGCGTTATCATTTTAATTAACCGGTTATTACACAACAACAGTCAAGTTCACTCTGTAATACTTACCCGAGAGAGAGAGAGAGAGAGAGAGAGAGAGAGAGAGAGAGAGAGAGAGAGAGAGAGAGAGAGAGACACTAATCCCCACCTGTCTAAATATAACTCTACATCTCACCCTGATTCCCACATCTGTTGACCTCCACACCACTAACCCCTAAATATGTTGATCTCCACACCTGTTGCCCTACCTGCTTTCAGTACTTCCCCACCCCTGAAGACAGGTATTGATTTACATGAAGAGATCCAATATCTCTAATGACGTAATTATTGGGTCCGCTTTCCGGCTGAGTATTGTAAACGGCGATGATTAAAGGCGCTCTTATGGTCTGTTCGTGCCTGCGGCTATTGGTGGTATAGCGTTATGTCTGTGTTGGAGGCAATGCTGGCCATCCACACACACACACACACACACACACACACACACACACACACACACACACACACACACACGCACGCACACACACATTCTCGTTCCTTTGAAGATGTGGGATTACAAAACATGACCCCAAGAGCTGCTAAACAACTTAACCAATATTAGTAGCCAAGTGCCATCAGTTACGTAACAGCAGCCATAAACGATGATGTGCTTGTTGGCAACTGCCCGAAGGAGGGGTGATGGAGAGAGAGAGAGAGAGAGAGAGAGAGAGAGAGAGAGAGAGAGAGAGAGAGAGAGTTCATATTAGGGTAGGTTAGGGACTTGGGTAGGGTTGGTTGTCAGGTTAACATATGGCTAGGTTGGGATAGGGATAGGTTAGGTTAGAAGTTGGCCAGGTTAGGGGTGTGTCAGGTTAGGGGTGGGTCAGGTTAGGGGTGGGTCAGGTTAGGGGTGGGTCAGGTTAGAGGTGGGTCAGGTTAAGTGTAGAGAGAATTAGCGTAGTTTAAGTTAAATTAGCTTAGGCTATGGGTAGGATAGGTTAAATTAGGGTAGGTTAGGTCAAATTGGGTTAGGTTAGGTTAAATTAGGTTAGGTTAGGTCAGTGTTAGTTAGGTTCAGGTTAGGTTAGGTCAGGCCAGGTTAGGTTAGAAAGAATTAGAGCAACTTCCGGTGGGAGGTAAAAGTAGGACTCTAATTATAGGCGGCCCTGGCAGCCACATCAACAAACTACAGCTCTGGTAAAAAAGGCGACTGTGAAGCTTATTGACCTTCATACACCTTGGTAAGTATGTATGTATGTATATATGTATGTATGTATGTATGTATGTATGTATGTATGTATGTATGTATGTATGTATGTATGTATGTATGTATGTTAATGTATGTATGTATGTATGTATGTAAATCTACTACACACACACACACTCTTAAATCATAACCCAGTCCCCCTCAGGTGACTCATTAACACATTAATTGTATATCGTCATTAGAAAGTAATTAAATTAACACAAATAATCACACTTGTGTTCCCACCACTCACTCCTCCGTGGGTGTTTAGACCACACGAGAATGGGGCCCAGTCCTTCTAGGCCCCATCCTAACCTAACCACACGATTGGGGCCATGGGTTAGGTTGGGTTGGGTTAGGTTAGTGTTAAGTTAGGTTAGTGTTAGTTAGGTTCAGGTCAGGTCAGGTTAGGTCAGGTCAGGTCAGGTCAGGTCAGGTCAGGTCAGGTTGGTTATTTTCTAGTAAAATAAGCTGGATGGTGCGAATCTTTACGTAGTCCAGACAAACATCCCTCAAGCGTGGAAGACACCCATCAGCCAGGTCAGGAGAGGCGCACACCGGAGCTCACTAGCACATAGTCTCACAAATATTCGCCTGCCGCCATAATTTCACGGAGTGTCGTCACGAGGCAGCTCCCTGCTTCTGACGGCTGTCCGGGTGCAGAGGAGAGGGAAGGGGTTCATTCAAATCTAAAACTTACTATCGAATCCTGAACTCCAAACCCCGAACCTCTGAATCCCGAACTCCGAATCCCGAACTCTGAACCCCTTACGGAGATAACGAAGCCATATTTCTATACCGAAACTTGAGTCTTGTCATATTTCATTATGTCAATACTCCTAATATTAATCGTCAAGAGATAAAAAAATATATATATATATTTGCAAAAAGATCGTCTGGACTAATTGATTCGGGACTTTGGTTCTTTCAGGAACTTTAAATCCCGTATGTCTGAAGTCCTGTTCTGGGTTCGTGATTCAGGGTTCGGGGTTCAGAGTTCGGGAGCTGATGGTAACAATGATGTCTGAGGTGGTCACAGCCAGTGGCATGGTGCTCATCAAAAGGTCAGTGTGTCAAGGTGGAGGCAAGCCCCAACTAAGTTGTAATTTTATATGGCGTCACCTCCACTTAAATCTATGAATGACGTCAACTTATTCTACAGGACGTCACCTCCCCATTCACTAAACATCATTCTATTCACTATATGACATCATTCCATTCACTAAACATCATTCTATTCACTATATGACATCATTCCATTCACTAAACATCATTCTATTCACTATATGACATCATTCCATTCACTAAACATCATTCTATTCACTATATGACATCATTCCATTCACTAAACATCATTCTATTCACTATATGACATCATTCCATTCACTGTGACGTCACGCCATTCAAGTTAACGAGGTCAAGGGACTATTTCATTCACCACCACAAACCCCGCCGCCACCACTACCACAATCATCATCACACACCACCATCATCATCACACGCCATTATCACCATCAGACACCAGCACCATTCACTATCACACTATCATCAACATCACACACCACAGAACCACCACCACCATTCACTGCCACCACCATCATCACCATGGCAATATCAACACACTGTACACATGTATTGTTCTGGTAACACTACACCCAGCCACAAGGATAAACAGGTGGTGTGTAAGTGAACCTGGCAACACTGCAGACGGGGTCATTTATACCACTTAAGACAGCGAGAGACAGAGAGAGGAGGAGGGGGGGGTAGAGAGAGAGGAGGAGGGAGACGTTCTCAACATTCTACTTAGCGTGAATAATGCGACGTATTATAACCAGAGTGAAGGATGAGAAATGGTAAGAATGTGAATGTTCTGTTGAGAGTGAAGGATGAACACATTATACATAAGCATGATGGACTAGAACTGTCACCAACTAGAATGTGTAGAATGTGCGTATTATGACTTTTAGGTTAGGTCAGGTTAGGTCAGGTCACAAGACATTCTATTGCAGGGTACTTAATTAAGGTCACCAATTAACAATCACTGATATATAAAGACAGACAGGTAAATATACAGGTAGACACATATATAGTATCATCATAATTAAGGAGCATATATAGTACCCAAGACCAATTAACAGAACTAGGTAACGGGTAACACACACACACATAGAGGGTAAAGGTAAATACAGGTGAAGATAATGGGACAGGTGATGATAATGGGGGCAGGTACAGGTAATATGATAAAGATTAATCCACACACACACACACACACACACACGTACACACGTACGTACACACACACACACACACACACACACACACACTCTGGTCTCGGCTCCAGGGTCCTCACAGCTCCCAGGGAATCAACTTTTAAGACGTCGCGAGGCCTTTAATTGGCAGGACAGATGATCTCCCTTTCAGTGTCTCACTTAATCAGCTGGACTCTCACACACTCTCACTCAATCAGCTGGACTCTCACTTTCACTCTTAATCAGCTGGGCTCTCACTTTCACTCTCAATCAGCTGGGCTCTCACTCACTCAATCAGCTGGGCTCTCTCACTCACTCACTCAATCAGCTGGGCTCCTCTCACTCGCTCACTCAATCAGCTGGGCTCTCACTCCACTCACCTCAATCCCATTAAATCAGCTTGGCTTTCTCACCCCAATCCTGATAATATTACTTAAAGACAAATTTAATATATCCACTAATTGATTCCTTCATGCTCTCTCTATCTCTCTCTCTCTCTCTCTCTATCTCTCTCTCTCTCTCTCCTGACCTGCAGCTAATTATTTCCTTAATTCACAAAAAAAAAAACAATCCTAATGCAGTCTTACCATCTATACATTAAAAGCCTCTGTATCTCTCTAATTTTCTCTCTATCTTTTCTTTCTCTCTCTCTCTCTCTCTATCTGATATCAGGGGCAAGACAAGACTACGCCATTTACTAATTGGACCTTCAATGAACTAACTTTATAAAAGGGGAAGTAAAATAATATAACTCTTTATCTACAAGGTTGAGTTTATTACTTCAGTACCCAAGATTTCCACCTTTATTAGATCTATTCTTTGTTTTATTTACAACTTAAGATACGTCAATTAATGCACCTGATTTTTTTTTACACGAGGCATAATTATATTTTACGCCCTACAATTACTACCTTACCTTCTCCTGACCCCTCCCTAACCACCTCACCCCGACTTACCTCCTCATCCTCATCCCTCCCTGACCCCCTCCTCCTCCACACCCCTCCATGATCACCTCACCCTGACCTCTCCCCTCAGCAGGTGTGTCGAATGAGGTAGTTGTGGGTCAGTAGAGACAACACAGCCCGAGGTCAATCCCTCAGTACTATCATTCGGTTCATCATCCTCGTGTGACGACTCTCTCTCTCTCTCTCTCTCTCTCTCTCTCTCTCTCTCTCTCTCTTTCCTTATTTACAAGCCTGTGTGTGTGTGTGTGTGTGTTTCTATGTACCCATGTACGTGTGTAGTACCCCATGTGCATCCGTGTAATACCTCGTGTAAGTATTCATAACCGTGTGTAGTGCTGTGTGTGTACCCATGTGCGTGCGAAGAAACCATGTGCGTGTTTACGAGTGTGGTGGTGTGTGCGTGTGTTATCTGTTCATCAGCTGGGAGAGATAAGCGATAGTGGGTTAAGCCTTCCTACCCACCGTTCACACACACACACACACACACACACACACCTTTCCCATATATACTCCCTATCCCACATAATTCTAACTAACTACTGATGATACATGTTACCCATCCCATCTATTTCCTATCCCATACTCTTCACCAACTCACTTCCCCCTCTCGTTAAACCCTATCCTAACCTTCCTATTCAATATATCCTCCATCCCACAAACCTCCCATCCCTCACCCGATACATAACTCAGTGTCTAACTCTTTTTGAAACTTTCCCACCACACCTTCCTCTCCTGGGACGGAACAGCATACTCCTCACCTCTTTACCTTTCCACATACAGGAACAGAAACTTTTAAGCCTTAGGGGAGTGACTTATCGACCGGGCCCCAACTCGAACCATTATAAGCTAGGGCAGAGTCCTAATAGGCCCTGTAGTCTTGAGGTGACCCCCCAATCCATATATGTACCGGGCCCTTATGTTAGTGATCTGGTTATGCTTAGGGCCTGAGAGGACTGGGGCCCATTTGACCTGCATAAACCCTTGAGGTACTTCCTGCCTCTCCTGACCGCCCCTCTCCCTCAGTGACCTCACCACGCACAGGAGCTGGTATAAATGACCTCGCTTTGACCCCACAGCAGGAGGTGGTGACCCAAGGCGACCCCGATCGACCTTGAGTTACGGGAGGAAGGTGGAGGTGGGGAGGGGTGATGAGGGGAGGGAAGGGGTGATGAGGGGAGGGAAGGGGTGAGGAGGGGAGGGAAGGGGTCATTATGAGGGGAGTGGAGGGATCATGGGATGGGTGAGGAGAATAGAGGTTACTAAGAGAGGGTTGAGGAGGTTACATGGTGGGGAGTAGGTGGGGAGGAGTTACATGAGGTGGGGGTGAGTGGGGAGGAGTTACATGAGGTGGGGGTAGGTGGGAGGAGTTACATGAGGTGGGGAGTGGGGTGGGGAGGTTACACATGGGGTGGGGGTGAGTGGGGAGGTTACATGAAGTGGGGGGTAGGTGGGGAGGTGCATAAAGTGGGGGTGGGTGGGGAGGTTACATGAGGTGGGGTGGGTGGGGAGGGAGTTACATGAGTGGGGGTAGGGTGGGGATTACATAAAGTGGGGTGGGTGGGAGGTTACATGAGGTGGGGGGTAGGTGGGAGGTTACATGAGATGAGGGTAGGTGGGAGGAGTTACATGAGGTGGGGGTGAGTGGGAGGAGTTGCATGAAGTGAGGGGTGGGTGGGGAGGAATTACATGGGGTGGGGGTAGGTGGGGAGGGTACATGTGAAGTGGGGGTGGGTGGGGAGGAATTACATGAAGTGGGGGTAGGTGGGGAGGAGTTACATGAAGTGGGGGTAGGTGGGGAGTGGGTCATAGTGTGGAGAGAGAGCGGGGGTATGTTTGGGCGCGTGGTAGAACGAACGGAAGTGGTATTCTTAAGGTGTGACTGACCTGACTAAGGTTTGGTCTCACGCATCGCTTTATGTCCAGTGTAAGAGGCACAACATACGTGCCTTCTAAGACCTAGATAATGGGCGGCTTTACTGAGACCTGCTGTAGGTGTGTGTGTGTGTGTGCTAAGCATGGGCGTGGTTGATTGTGGTGGAGCTGGCGCGTTGGTGTGGTTGAGTGATAGAGTTGGCTCGTGGGTGTGGTTGAGTGTGGTGGAGCGTGGGTGTGGTTGAGTGTGGTGGGCGTGGGTGTGGTTGAATGTGGTGGAGCGTGGGCGTGGTTGAATGTGGTGGAGCGTGGGTGTGGTTGGTGTGGTGGTGGAGCAGGCGCGTGGTTAAGGTGTGGTGGTGGAGTGGGCGCGTGGTTGAGTGGTGTGTGGTGGTGGGTGGGCGTGGGCGTATATTGTGTTGCTTGATAGCGAGGCTGGTCTCAGGACTATCTTAGCTGTGCGTGAACCAGAGTACAAATTTGTGTCATTGTCACTTCCTCCACCTCCTCCCTCTACCTCCTCTTCCCTCCCACCTCCTCTTCCTCCACCTCCTCCTCCTCCTCCTTCCCACCTCCTCCTCCCTCCTTCCATCCTACCTCCACCCCCCTCTCCTCTTCCACCTACCAATGAACAATCAATTTTAACACTAAGACAAGAGCCTGGCTTTGATTTTTATCTGCTTATGTCTGTCTGTCTGTGTGTGTGTGTGTGTGTGTGTGTGTGTGTGTGTGTGTATGTGTATGTGTATGTGTGTGTCTCTGTATGTGTGTTTCAACCTATATTTTGTAAACACCATCAATATAGCTGTAGTCCAGTTCATACTCTTACGCTATGGGGGGAAGGATAAAGGTACAATATTTACTAAGTGAGTCTCAGGAGGTGGTGGAGCACTCGTGAAGACTCAATATTGTGTGGTTGTTTGGTCACTTTTGGTTGTATTTTGGTTGTAGAAATTGGTTTAGTTTTAATGTTGTTTATTTTTCACCTGTTAACTGTTTCTCTCTATGTCTGTCTGTTTCCTCCACTTTTATTTTTAATTTCCTACTTCCTTATTTTTACTGTTCATTTCCTTCTTTTATTCGTTCCTATCTCTCTTCCTTCCTCCTCTATCTTCTCTGTTCATTTCCTTCTTTCCTATTTCCTCCACTCTTTGTTCTCTCCCTACCTCTTCCTTACTTTGCTATTCCTTCCTTCCTTCCTTCCCTCCCTCTTCATCCTTCACGTCTTCCCTTCACTTTTATTGTTTATTACTTCCCTTCCCTTCCCTTTCTCTCTCTCTCTCTCTCTCTACCTTTACTTATCACCTCTTTCTCTTCCATTCCTTTCCTCTCTGCTGACCCCTTCCATCCTTTCTCCCTTCCTCCCTCCCTCCCTCTTCCTTCACTGCTCAGAGAGAGAGAGAGAGAGAGAGAGAGAGAGAGAGAGAGAGAGAGAGAGAGAGAGGTGCTAGATTTTAGTGCACCAGCTCCTATGATTGCCTTCCACACACACACACACACACACACACACACACACACAGTTTACTCTCAAGGTCTTGCTTTGTTATGTTTTATTTGACTTCTGCTTCCGTTTTTATTTCAGTTTTGTTTAATTTTCTCGTTTTTTCTGATTTTTTGTTATGTTTTAGATTTAACTTTATTTATTTTCATTTTCTCGTGGTATTATTTTTTGTTTGCTTTTATTTAAGAACGTGAATTAATCCTCTGTTTCTTTAATTTGTTTTATTTTTTTTTACCTTTATTTAGAGAGTTTAACTTTACTTAACTAGATATTTCTTCGTTTTAATATTTTTTTTGTTTATTAGTTAATTTCTTATCAATTCCACAGCTTTTGTTTAGTATGATTTAACTCGTCTATTTTTTTCGTGTTTTTATTTTCGTGTTTTAGTTTATCTTTTACAATTAACATTTATTTAACTTTTGTTTAAACTTTATTCAATGTTTTTTTTAATGATTAATTATTTCTATGATTTTAACTATTTAATTTTATTTAATTTTTGGAACATTGTGGATTTTTATTTTTATTTTAATGACTTTATTTATATATTCAACTAATATTATCTACTATTAAAGTATATTTTGTTCCTGAGAGCTTCACACACACACACACACACACACACACACACACACATTTGTTCCCTCCACACATACTTGTTCCTGTGGGCTAGTTCCCTCCACACACACATTTGTTCCCTCCACACATACATGTTCCTGTGGGCTAGTTCCCTCCACACATACTTGTTCCTGTGGGCTAGTTCCCTCCACACATACTTGTTCCTGTGGGCTAGTTCCCTCCACACACACATTAGTTCCCTCCACACACATATTTGTTCCCTCCGCACATACTTGTTCCAGTAGGCTAGTTCCTTCCACACACACACATTTGTTCCCTCCACACACACATTTGTTCCCTCCACACACACATTTGTTCCCTCCACACTGAGAAGAAGAATAAAGTCGTCTCCATACTGGGAAGGAGTGACGAGGCTTTACAACCACTCTGGGAAATGGAGACGACCGACTATTTGGGGGGAACACGAGGAAAAAATGGCCCTGTTTTACCTGCCAAATGAAGTATCGTGTTAAGGGGAGGCCAAATGTCTCTCTCTCGGTGCCTGCTTGTAATCCTACCTTGTTATCTTAGTCGTTATATTTTTTATTGTTATCTTAGTCGTTATATTTTTTATTGTTATCTTAGTCGTTATATTTTTTATTGTTATCTTAGTCGTTATATTTTTTATTGTTATCTTAGTCGTTATATTTTTTATTGTTTTCTTAGTCGTTATATTTTTTATTGTTATCTTAGTCATTATAATTTTTTTTTTTATCTTACCTTGTTATCTTAGGCGTTATATTTTTTATGTTATGTATGTTAGTTTAGTTATTTTTAGTCGTTAACTTTTTTCTTGTTATCTTAGGTTAATGTTATTTTTGGTTATCTTAGCCGTTATGTTTAATGTAAGTTATGATATTTTTTGTTATTTTAGTTGTGATGTTTTTTTCGTTATGTAAGTTATGTTTTTGTTATCAGGGTCATGTTAATGTTATCGTGGTTCATGTTATATTTTTTTTTTTTGGGAGGAGGAGCAAAGATAGCCCTCTAGACACAACGATAACACAACAGAGACTTGACCTCCTGTGACCTTAGACTGAGGCGTCCCCCCCTCTCTCTCTCTCTCTCTCTCTCTCTCTCTCTCTCTCTCTCCTACACGATATGGATCTCTCACCTCCCCCATAGGACCGACCAGGGCTGCCTGCAATCTGACGGCGACGATGATGGTAGGGAGGGAGGAGGGAGGAGGAGGAGGAGGAGGAGGAGGGAGGAGGAAAGGGAGGAGGGAGGAAGGAGGGAGGGAGGGAGGAAGGAGGGAGGAGGAGGAAAGGAGGAGGGGAGGAGGGAGGGAGGAGGAGGAGGAGGAGGAGGGAGGGAGGAGGAGGAGGAAGGAGGAGGAGGAAGGAGGAGGAAGAAGGAAAAAAGAATGAATGAAGAAAATAAGGATTTTTTTTTTGAAGGAGTCGATGACATGGTCCGCTGGAGAGAGAGAGAGAGAGAGAGAGAGAGATGGTGGTTCCTCTTCAATATAATAACTCTCCCTAGACGTCCGTGATTAACATTTTCCAACCATTCCCTCAGGTGTGGGCTTAAGGGGGGATGAGGGAGAGGGGGAATGAGGGGAAAGGAAGGAACAGCATTGCCCTTCTTCAATTTCCTCTCTTCCTATCCCCTTCAATTCTCTTCCTTCCCATCATTCTCCAGTCTCTTCCTCCTCAACCTTTATCATTCCTCTTTTATTTCTCCCCCTCCTCCTCCTTCACTCTCCTACCTCTCTTCCTCCCCCTTCCCCTCACCGCCTCATCAATCCCCTTCCTTTCTTCCCTCCCTCTCTCGTCCTTCTCTTCCTACCAACACTTCCCCCTCCTCCCTCTCCTTCCACCACCTCCTCCCTCTCCTCCTCCTCCCTCCCCCCTCCCACCTTCTTCCAAGAACATGACTAGAGGCAACGCAAGATTTAACCCTTTTATAACCCGTGTTGGCCAAATATTAGACTCTCCTCAGCACCATGATTAATATCCGCCAAAATCTGCGCTAAAAAATCTGTCCCAATTTCAATATTTGCCAGGCCAGTCGTTCTTAAAGATGCGTAAAACACATATTTTATTACTAGTAGGATGGCCTCGTGTGTGTGTGTGTGTGTGTGTGTGTAAATATTCTTCTAGCAAACCACCTCTCTCTCTCTCTCTCTCTCTCTCTCTCTCTCTCTCCTCTCTCTCTCTCTCTCTCATTTCATCTTCCTCCTCCTTTCTTCCCATCCTTTATCTTCCCTCCTTGCACACACTCTCTCTCTCTTCCTCCTTACGCTCTCTTCCCTATCTCTAGCTCTCATTCATTCACCCATCCCTCCCCAGTGGTGGGTGTGTGTGTGTACACCTGTCCCGTGAGTGTACCTGCCCTGTGTGTGTGTCTGTCTGCCCGTGTGTGTGTGTGTGTGTGTGTGTGTGTGTGTGTGTTTGTTTACCTGTTCCGTGTATGTGTGTACCCTGTGTGTATGTGTGTGTGTGTGTGTGTGTTTGTTTACCTGCCCCGTGTGTGTGTGTGTGTGTGTGTGTGTGTGTGTGTGTGTGTGTGTACCTGCGTGTGTGTGTGTGTATCTGCATGTGTGTGTGTGTGTGTGTGTGTATGTACCTGCCTCGTGTGTGTGTGTGTGTACCTGCCTCGTGTGGTGTGTGTGTGTGTGTGTGTGTGTACCTGCCTCGTGTGTGTGTGTGTGTGTGTGTGTGTGTGTGTGTCCTCGTGTGTGTGTGTGTGTGTGTGTGTGTACCTGCCTCGTGTGTGTGTGTTTGTGTGTGTGTGTACCTGCCTCGTGTGTGTGTGTGTGTGTGTGTGTGTGTGTGTGTGTACCTCGTGTGTGTGTTTGTTTACCCCGTAAGTGTGTGTGTACCTGCCTCGTGTGTGTGTGTGTGTGTGTGTGTGCCTGCCTCGTGTGTGTGTGCAGGGCTCCACCACTACAAGAAGAGGTCCAGACTGCAGAAGGCAGTGTTGACACGTCTTTGTGGGGTGGTGTTTACCCCAGCCTCAGCCTCCCTCCTACAATACTGCCACACAAAAATACTCAAACCCTAAAAATCTTTCCCTCGCGGTTGACTCCCCAGAGACAAAAATCCCCCTCGGACAAAATACCCCCCGGAGGACGAAATTTCCCCCAAAGGACGAAATCCCCCTCAAAGGACGAAATCCCTCCAGGAGAAAGAAATCCCTCAAGGACGAAATCCGCCAAAAAGGCTAAAATCTCTCCAAAAGGAAGAAATCTCCCATAATCCCCATAAAATCTCTCCTCGCAGCTGACTCCCCACGGACCAAATCCCTCGTTAGCTGCTGCCTAAAAGACGAAATCCTCCTCTAACGTCTGAGAAACTGGATTCTGAGTCACACAAGATCGTACGATAAGTTTTCTGGATCACCTGAAGATCAGCCCCATAGCTTCTTTTACCTGTCCACCCCTCACCTGTCCTCTCTCTCTTTTCCACTCCTGTCCCTCTCTCTCTCTTACCTCCCCCCTTTCTCTCTTCTCCACAATTCTCCCTTTTCCACTCCTCTCTTTCATCACCCATGTTCCCCCTTCCCTTCATTCTGTCTTTTTTTTCCGTCAGTTTTCATTTCTTCTCCTCCCTTACTCACGTTCCCTCTATGACCGACTAACTGAATGGCCGACTGACTGACTGACTTACTGACAGATTTATTTTTTCTCATTTGTGTTTGTTAGCTCCGTGAACGCCTCTCCTGATTGTTGACCGAGTTACCAACCAATTTGTTTCATTATTTGTATTTCTTCATTTTCTTTTTATTTCCTCTTGTTTCTTTTTCTGTTTTTCCTCTTCCTCCTTCACCCCAAGTTGTCAGTCAGTAACTCATCATCAGTCAGTAATACACATGAACCCACAGCTGATGTCTCCATGGCAACTCAGGTTTTCCCGCCATGGCAATTCAGGTTTTCCCGCCATGGCAACTCGTTTCCGCCATATCTTTGTTGACACTCACCAAAACAATCACGTGCCCACAACCTCCCGCCATTTCTTGTCACGTGATCAATGAGGTAACAAGCGCTGGAGTTACAATAAATGAAATAGAAAATCCTTATGACCTTATAACCTAACCCAGGTGAGTGGAATTATTGAAGTAGTGGTAGACGTGTGGTGGTA